>NW_026780503.1:0-33735 GCF_030144855.1 Hypanus sabinus | reverse complement strand
GTGTACTACAGTACAGGAATCCAAACACCATAGACCACTGTGTACTACAGTACAGGAATCCAAACACACTAGACCACTGTGTACTACAGTACAGGAATCCAAACACACTAGACCACTGTGTACTACAGTACAGGAACCCAAACACCATAGACCACTGTGTACTACAGTACAGGAACCCAAACACACTAGACCACTGTGTACTACAGTACAGGAATCCAAACACCATAGACCACTGTGTACTACAGTCCAGGAACCCAAACACACTAGACCACTGTGTACTACAGTACAGGAATCCAAACACACTAGACCACTGTGTACTTCAGTACAGGAATCCAAACACCATAGACCACTGTGTAGTACAGTACAGGAACCCAAACACACTAGACCACTGTGTACTACAGTACAGGAATCCAAACACCATAGACCACTGTGTACTACAGTACAGGAATCCAAACACACTAGACCACTGTGTACTACAGTACAGGAATCCAAACACACTAGACCACCTGTGCACTACAGTACAGGAACTCAAACACCATAGACCACTGTGTACTACAGTACAGGAATCCAAACACCATAGACCACTGTGTACTACTGTACAGGAATCCAAACACCATAGACCACTGTGTACTACAGTACAGGAATCCAAACACCATAGATCACTGTGTACTACAGTACAGGATTCCAAACACACAAGACCACTGTGTACTACAGTACAGGAATCCAAACTCCATAGACCACTGTGTACTACATTACAGGAACCCAAACACACTAGACCACTGTGTACTACAGTACAGGAATCCAAACACCATAGACCACTGTGTACTACAGTACAGGAATCCAAACACAGTAGACCACTGTGTACTACAGTACAGGAATCCAAACACACTAGACCACTGTGCACTACAGTCCAGGAACCCAAACACCATAGACCACTGTGTACTACAGTACAGGAATCCAAACACCATAGACCACTGTGTACTACAGTACAGGAATCCAAACACCATAGACCACTGTGTACTACAATACAAGAACCCAAACACACTAGACCACTGTGTACTACAGTACAGGAACCCAAACACCATAGACCACTGTGTGCTACAGTACAGGAACCCAAACACACTAGACCACTGTGTACTACAGTACAGGAATCCAAACACACTAGACCACTGTGTACTACAGTGCAGGAATCCAAACACCATAGACCACTGTATACTACAGTACAGGAATCCAAACACCATAGACCACTGTGTACTACAGTACAGGAACCCAAACACCATAGACCACTGTGTACTACAGTACAGGAATCCAAACACAATAGACCACTGTGTACTACAGTACAGGAATCCAAACACACTAGACCACTGTGTACTACAGTACAGGAACCGAAACACCATAGACCACTGTGTACTACAGTACAGGAATCCAAACACCATAGACCACTGTGTACTACAATACTGGAATCCAAACACCATAGACCACTGTGTACTACAGTACAGGAATCCAAACACCATAGACCACTGTGTACTACAGTACAGGAACCCAAACACACCGGACCACTGTGTACTACAATACAGGAATCCAAACACACTAGACCACTGTGTACTACAGTACAGGAATCCAAACACCATAGACCACTGTGTACTACACTACAGGAATCCAAACACACTAGACCACTGTGTACTACAGTACAGGAATCCAAACACCATAGACCACTGTGCACTACAGTACAGGAATCCAAACACACTAGACCACTGTGTACTACAGTACAGGAATCCAAACACCATAGACTACTGTGTACTACAGTACAGGAACCCAAACACCATAGACCACTGTGTACTACAATACAGGAATCCAAACACCATAGACCACTGTGTACTACAGTACAGGAATCCAAACACACTAGACCACTGTGTACTACAATACAGGAATCCAAACACACAAGACCACTGTGTACTACAGTACAGGAATCCAAACACCATAGACCACTGTGTACTACAGTACAGGAACCCAAACACCATAGACCACTGTGTACTACAATACAGGAACCCAAATACACTAGACCACTGTGTACTACAGTACAGGAACCCAAACACCATAGACCACTGTGTACTACAGTACAGGAATCAAAACACCATAGACCACTGTGTACTACAGTACAGGAATCCAAACACACTAGACCACTGTGTACTACAGTACAGGAATCCAAACACACTAGACCACTGTGTACTACAGTACAGGAATCCAAACACACTAGACCACTGTGCACTACAGTACAGGAACCCAAACACCATAGACCACTGTGTACTACAGTACAGGAATCCAAACACCATAGACCACTGTGTACTACAGTACAGGAATCCAAAAGCCATAGACCACTGTGTACTACAATACAAGAACCCAAACACACTAGACCACTGTGTACTACAGTACAGGAACCCAAACACCATAGACCACTGTGTACTACAGTACAGGAACCCAAACACACTAGAGCACTGTGTACTACAGTACAGGAATCCAAACACACTAGACCACTGTGTACTACAGTACAGGAATCCAAACACCATAGACCACTGTATACTACAGTACAGGAATCCAAACACCATAGACCACTGTGTACTACAGAACAGGAACCCAAACACCATAGACCACTGTGTACTACAGTACAGGAATCCAAACACCATAGACCACTGTGTACTACAGTACAGGAACCCAAACAACATAGACCACTGTGGACTACAGTACAGGAATCCAAACACCATAGACCACTGTGTACTGCATTACAGGAACCCAAACACACTAGACCACTGTGTACTACAGTACAGGAATCCAAACACCATAGACCACTGTGTACTACAGTACAGGAATCCAAACACAGTAGACCACTGTGTACTACAGTACAGGAATCCAAACACACTAGACCACTGTGCACTACAGTCCAGGAACCCAAACACCATAGACCACTGTGTACTACAGTACAGGAATCCAAACACCATAGACCACTGTGTACTACAGTACAGGAATCCAAACACCATAGACCACTGTGTACTACAATACAAGAACCCTAACACACTAGACCACTGTGTACTACAGTACAGGAACCCAAACACCATAGACCACTGTGTGCTACAGTACAGGAACCCAAACACACTAGACCACTGTTTACTACAGTACAGGAATCCAAACACACTAGACCACTGTGTACTACAGTACAGGAATCCAAACACCATAGACCACTGTATACTACAGTACAGGAATCCAAACACCATAGACCACTGTGTACTACAGTACAGGAACCCAAACACCATAGACCACTGTGTACTACAATACAAGAACCCAAACACACTAGACCACTGTGTACTACAGTACAGGAACCCAAACACCATAGACCACTGTGTACTACAGTACAGGAACCCAAACACACTAGACCACTGTGTACTACAGTACAGGAATCCAAACACACTAGACCACTGTGTACTACAGTACAGGAATCCAAACACCATAGACCAATGTATACTACAGTACAGGAATCCAAACACCATAGACCACTGTGTACTACAGAACAGGAACCCAAACACCATAGACGACTGTGTACTACAGTACAGGAATCCAAACACCATAGACCACTGTGTACTACAGTACAGGAACCCAAACACACTAGACCACTGTGTACTACAGTACAGGAATCCAAATACCATAAACCACTGTGTACTACAGTACAGGAATCCAAACACCATAGACCACTGTGTACTACAGTACAGGAACCCAAACACCATAGACCACTGTGTACTACAGTACAGGAATCCAAACACCATAGACCACTGTGTACTACAGTACAGGAACCCAAACACACTAGACCACTGTGTACTACAATACAGGAATCCAAACACCATAGACGGCTGTGTACTACAGTACAGGAATCCAAACACACTAGACCACTGTGTACTACAATACAGGAATCCAAACACCATAGACCACTGTGTACTACAGTACAGGAATCCAAATACCATAAACCACTGTGTACTACAGTACAGGAATCCAAGCACCATAGACCACTGTGTACTACAGTACAGGAATCCAAACACACTAGACCACTGTGTACTACAGTACAGGAATCCAAACACCATAGACCACTGTGTACTACAGTACAGGAATCCAAACACACTAGACCACTGTGTACTACAGTACAGGAATCCAAACACACTAGACCACTGTGTACTACAGTACAGGAACCCAAACACCATAGACCACTGTGTACTACAGTACAGGAACCCAAACACACTAGACCACTGTGTACTACAGTACAGGAATCCAAACACCATAGACCACTGTGTACTACAGTCCAGGAACCCAAACACACTAGACCACTGTGTACTACAGTACAGGAATCCAAACACACTAGACCACTGTGTACTTCAGTACAGGAATCCAAACACCATAGACCACTGTGTAGTACAGTACAGGAACCCAAACACACTAGACCACTGTGTACTACAGTACAGGAATCCAAACACCATAGACCACTGTGTACTACAGTACAGGAATCCAAACACACTAGACCACTGTGTACTACAGTACAGGAATCCAAACACACTAGACCACCTGTGCACTACAGTACAGGAACTCAAACACCATAGACCACTGTGTACTACAGTACAGGAATCCAAACACCATAGACCACTGTGTACTACTGTACAGGAATCCAAACACCATAGACCACTGTGTACTACAATACAGGAACCCAAACACCATAGAGCACTGTGTACTACAATACAGGAACCCAAACACACCGGACCACTGTGTACTACAATACAGGAATCCAAACACCATAGACCACTGTGTACTACAGTACAGGAATCCAAACACACTAGACCACTGTGTACTACAGTACAGGAATCCAAACACACTAGACCACTGTGTACTACAGTACAGGAATCCAAACACCATAGCCCACTGTGTACTACAGTACAGGAATCCAAACACACAAGACCACTGTGTACTACAGTACAGGAATCCAAACACACAAGACCACTGTGTACTACAGTACAGGAATCCAAACACACTAGACCACTGTGTACTACAGTACAGGAATCCAAACACCATACACCACTGTGTACTACAGTACAGGAACCCAAACACCATAGACCACTGTGTACTACAATATAGGAACCCAAACACCATAGACCACTGTGTACTACAGTACAGGAACCCAAACACACTAGACCACTGTGTACTACAGTACAGGAATCCAAATACCATAAACCACTGTGTACTACAGTACAGGAATCCAAACACCATAGACCACTGTGTACTACAGTACAGGAACCCAAACACCATAGACCACTGTGTACTACAGTACAGGAATCCAAACACCATAGACCACTGTGTACTACAGTACAGGAACCCAAACACACTAGACCACTGTGTACTACAATACAGGAATCCAAACACCATAGACGGCTGTGTACTACAGTACAGGAATCCAAACACACTAGACCACTGTGTACTACAATACAGGAATCCAAACACACTAGACCACTGTGTAATACAGTACAGGAATCCAAACATGATAGACCACTGTGTATTACAGTACAGGAATCCAAACACCATAGACCACTGTGTACTACAGTACAGGAATCCAAACACCATAGACCACTGTGTACTACAGTACAGGAATCCAAACACCATAGACCACTGTGTACTACAGTACAGGAATCCAAACACACTAGACCACTGTGTACTACAATACAGGAATCCAAACACCATAGACCACTGTGTACTACAGTACAGGAATCCAAACACACTAGACCACTGCGTAGTACAATACAGGAATCCAAACACCATAGACGACTGTGTACTACAGTACAGGAATCCAAACACACTAGACCACTGTGTACTACAATACAGGAATCCAAACACCATAGACCACTGTGTACTACAGTACAGGAATCCAAACACACTAGACCACTGTGTACTACAGTACAGGAATCCAAACACCATAGACCACTGTGTACTACAGTACAGGAATCCAAACACACTAGACCACTGTGTACTACAGTACAGGAATCCAAACACACTAGACCACTGTGTAATACAGTACAGGAATCCAAACACCATAGACCACTGTGTACTACAGTACAGGAACCCAAACACACTAGACCACTGTGTACTACAGTACAGGAATCCAAACACCATAGAACACTGTGTACTACAGTCCAGGAACCCAAACACACTAGACCACTGTGTACTACAGTACAGGAATCCAAACACACTAGACCACTGTGTACTACAGTACAGGAATCCAAACACCATAGACCACTGTGTACTACAGTACAGGAACCCAAACACACTAGACCACTGTGTACTACAGTACAGGAATCCAAACACCATAGACCACTGTGTACTACAGTACAGGAATCCAAACACACTAGACCACTGTGTACTACAGTACAGGAATCCAAACACACTAGACCACCTGTGCACTACAGTACAGGAACTCAAACACCATAGACCACTGTGTACTACAGTACAGGAATCCAAACACCATAGACCACTGTGTACTACTGTACAGGAATCCAAACACCATAGACAACTGTGTACTACAATACAGGAACCCAAACACCATAGAGCACTGTGTACTACAATACAGGAACCCAAACACACCGGACCACTGTGTACTACAATACAGGAATCCAAACACCATAGACCACTGTGTACTACAGTACAGGAATCCAAACACCATAGACCACTGTGTACTACAGTACAGGAATCCAAACACACAAGACCACTGTGTACTACAGTACAGGAATCCAAACACACTAGACCACTGTGTACTACAGTACAGGAATCCAAACACACTAGACCACTGTGTACTACAGTACAGGAATCCAAACACCATAGACCACTGTGTACTACAGTACAGGAATCCAAACACACAAGACCACTGTGTACTACAGTACAGGAATCCAAACACACAAGACCACTGTGTACTACAGTACAGGAATCCAAACACACTAGACCACTGTGTACTACAGTACAGGAATCCAAACACCATAGACCACTGTGTACTACAGTACAGGAACCCAAACACCATAGACCACTGTGTACTACAATACAGGAACCCTAACACCATAGACCACTGTGTACTACAGTACAGGAACCCAAACACACTAGACCACTGTGTACTACAGTACAGGAATCCAAATACAATAAACCACTGTGTACTACAGTACAGGAATCCAAACACCATAGACCACTGTGTACTACAGTACAGGAACCCAAACACCATAGACCACTGTGTACTACAGTACAGGAATCCAAACACCATAGAGCACTGTGTACTACAATACAGGAACCCAAACACACCGGACCACTGTGTACTACAATACAGGAATCCAAACACCATAGACCACTGTGTACTACAGTACAGGAATCCAAACACCATAGACCACTGTGTACTACAGTACAGGAATCCAAACACCATAGACCACTGTGTACTACAATACAGGATCCCAAAAACCATAGACCAGTGTGTACTACTGTACAGGAATCCAAACACCATAGACCACTGTGCACTACAATACAGGAATCCAAACACCATAGACCACTGTGTACTACAGTACAGGAATCCAAACACACTAGACCACTGCGTAGTACAATACAGGAATCCAAACACCATAGACGACTGTGTACTACAGTACAGGAATCCAAACACACTAGACCACTGTGTACTACAATACAGGAATCCAAACACCATAGACCACTGTGTACTACAGTACAGGAATCCAAACACACTAGACCACTGTGTACTACAGTACAGGAATCCAAACACCATAGACCACTGTGTACTACAGTACAGGAATCCAAACACACTAGACCACTGTGTACTACAGTACAGGAATCCAAACACACTAGACCACTGTGTACTACAGTACAGGAACCCAAACACCATAGACCACTGTGTACTACAGTACAGGAACCCAAACACACTAGACCACTGTGTACTGCAGTACAGGAATCCAAACACACTAGACCACTGTGTAATACAGTACAGGAATCCAAACACCATAGACCACTGTGTACTACAGTACAGGAACCCAAACACACTAGACCACTGTGTACTACAGTACAGGAATCCAAACACCATAGACCACTGCGTACTACAGTCCAGGAACCCAAACACACTAGACCACTGTGTACTACAGTACAGGAATCCAAACACACTAGACCACTGTGTACTACAGTACAGGAATCCAAACACCATAGACCACTGTGTACTACAGTACAGGAACCCAAACACACTAGACCACTGTGTACTACAGTACAGGAATCCAAACACCATAGACCACTGTGTACTACAGTACAGGAATCCAAACACACTAGACCACTGTGTACTACAGTACAGGAATCCAAACACACTAGACCACCTGTGCACTACAGTACAGGAACTCAAACACCATAGACCACTGTGTACTACAGTACAGGAATCCAAACACCATAGACCACTGTGTACTACTGTACAGGAATCCAAACACCATAGACAACTGTGTACTACAATACAGGAACCCAAACACCATAGAGCACTGTGTACTACAATACAGGAACCCAAACACACCGGACCACTGTGTACTACAATACAGGAATCCAAACACCATAGACCACTGTGTACTACAGTACAGGAATCCAAACACCATAGACCACTGTGTACTACAGTACAGGAATCCAAACACACAAGACCACTGTGTACTACAGTACAGGAATCCAAACACACTAGACCACTGTGTACTACAGTACAGGAATCCAAACACACTAGACCACTGTGTACTACAGTACAGGAATCCAAACACCATAGACCACTGTGTACTACAGTACAGGAATCCAAACACACAAGACCACTGTGTACTACAGTACAGGAATCCAAACACACAAGACCACTGTGTACTACAGTACAGGAATCCAAACACACTAGACCACTGTGTACTACAGTACAGGAATCCAAACACCATAGACCACTGTGTACTACAGTACAGGAACCCAAACACCATAGACCACTGTGTACTACAATACAGGAACCCAAACACCATAGACCACTGTGTACTACAGTACAGGAACCCAAACACACTAGACCACTGTGTACTACAGTACAGGAATCCAAATACAATAAACCACTGTGTACTACAGTACAGGAATCCAAACACCATAGACCACTGTGTACTACAGTACAGGAACCCAAACACCATAGACCACTGTGTACTACAGTACAGGAATCCAAACACCATAGAGCACTGTGTACTACAATACAGGAACCCAAACACACCGGACCACTGTGTACTACAATACAGGAATCCAAACACCATAGACCACTGTGTACTACAGTACAGGAATCCAAACACCATAGACCACTGTGTACTACAGTACAGGAATCCAAACACCATAGACCACTGTGTACTACAATACAGGATCCCAAACACCATAGACCAGTGTGTACTACAGTACAGGAATCCAAACACCATAGACCACTGTGCACTACAATACAGGAATCCAAACACCATAGAGCACTGTGTACTACAGTACAGGAATCCAAACACCATAGACCACTGTGTACTACAATACAGGAATCCAAACACACTAGACCACTGTGTACTACAATACAGGAACCCAAACACCATAGACCACTGTGTACTACAGTACAGGAATCCAAACACCATAGACCACTGTGTACTACAGTACAGGAACCCAAACACACTAGACCACTGTGTACTACAGTACAGGAATCCAAATACCATAAGCCACTGTGTACTACAGTACAGGAATCCAAACACCATAGACCACTGTGTACTACAGTACAGGAATCCAAACACCATAGACCACTGTGTACTACAGTACAGGAATCCAAACACCATAGACCACTGTGTACTATGGTACAGGAACCCAAACACACTAGACCACTGTGTACTACAGTACAGGAATCCAAACATCATAGACCACTGTGTACTACAGTACAGGAATCCAAACACACTAGACCACTGTGTACTACAGTACAGGAAGCCAAACACCATAGACCACTGTGTACTACAATACAGGAACCCAAACACCATAGACCACTGTGTACTACAGTACAGGAGTCCAAACACCATAGACCACTGTGTACTACAGTACAGGAACCCAAACACCATAGACCACTGTGTACTACAGTACAGGAATCCAAACACACTAGACCACTGTGTACTACAGTACAGGAATCCAAACACCATAGACCACTGTGTACTACAGTACAGGAATCCAAACACACAAGACCACTGTGTACTACAGTACAGGAATCCAAACACACAAGACCACTGTATACTACAGTACAGGAATCCAAACACACTAGACCACTGTGTACTACAGTACAGGAATCCAAACACCATAGACCACTGTGTACTACAGTACAGGAATCCAAATACCATAAACCACTGTGTACTACAGTACAGGAATCCAAACACCATAGACCACTGTGTACTACAGTACAGGAACCCAAACACCATAGACCACTGTGTACTACAGTACAGGAATCCAAACACCATAGACCACTGTGTACTACAGTACAGGAACCCAAACACACTAGACCACTGTGTACTACAATACAGGATCCCAAACACCATAGACCAGTGTGTACTACAGTACAGGAATCCAAACACCATAGACCACTGTGTACTACAGTACAGGAACCCAAACACACTAGACCACTGTGTACTACAGTACAGGAATCCAAATACCATAAACCACTGTGTACTACAGTACAGGAATCCAAGCACCATAGACCACTGTGTACTACAGTACAGGAATCCAAACACCATAGACCACTGTGTACTACAGTACAGGAATCCAAACACCATAGACCACTGTGTACTACAGTACAGGAATCCAAACACCAAGACCACTGTGTACTACAGTACAGGAATCCAAACACACAAGACCACTGTGTACTACAGTACAGGAATCCAAACACACTAGACCACTGTGTACTACAGTACAGGAATCCAAACACCATAGACCACTGTGTACTACAGTACAGGAACCCAAACACCATAGACCACTGTGTACTACAATACAGGAACCCAAACACCAAAGACCACATTGTACTACAGTACAGGAACCCAAACACACTAGACCACTGTGTACTACAGTACAGGAATCCAAATACCATAAACCACTGTGTACTACAGTACAGGAATCCAAACACCATAGACCACTGTGTACTACAGTACAGGAACCCAAACACCATAGACCACTGTGTACTACAGTACAGGAATCCAAACACCATAGACCACTGTGTACTACAGTACAGAAACCCAAACACACTAGACCACTGTGTACTACAATACAGGATCCCAAACACCATAGACCAGTGTGTACTACAGTACAGGAATCCAAACACCATAGACCACTGTGTACTACAGTACAGGAACCCAAACACACTAGACCACTGTGTACTACAGTACAGGAATCCAAATACCATAAACCACTGTGTACTACAGTACAGGAATCCAAGCACCATAGACCACTGTGTACTACAGTACAGGAATCCAAACACCATAGACCACTGTGTACTACAATACAGGAACCCAAACACCATAGACCACTGTGTACTACAGTACAGGAATCCAAATACCATAAACCACTGTGTACTACAGTACAGGAATCCAAACACCATAGACCACTGTGTACTACAGTACAGGAATCCAAACACCATAGACCACTGTGCACTACAATACAGGAATCCAAACACCATAGAGCACTGTGTACTACAGTACAGGAATCCAAACACCATAGACCACTGTGTACTACAATACAGGAATCCAAACACACTAGACCACTGTGTACTACAATACAGGAACCCAAACACCATAGACCACTGTGTACTACAGTACAGGAATCCAAACACCATAGACCACTGTGTACTACAGTACAGGAACCCAAACACACTAGACCACTGTGTACTACAGTACAGGAATCCAAATACCATAAACCACTGTGTACTACAGTACAGGAATCCAAACACCATAGACCACTGTGTACTACAGTACAGGAATCCAAACACCATAGACCACTGTGTACTACAGTACAGGAATCCAAACACCATAGACCACTGTGTACTATAGTACAGGAACCCAAACACACTAGACCACTGTGTACTACAGTACAGGAATCCAAACACCATAGACCACTGTGTACTACAGTACAGGAATCCAAACACACTAGACCACTGTGTACTACAGTACAGGAAGCCAAACACCATAGACCACTGTGTACTACAATACAGGAACCCAAATACCATAGACCACTGTGTACTACAGTACAGGAATCCAAACACCATAGACCACTGTGTAGTACAATACAGGAATACAAACACCATAGACCACTGTGTACTACAGTACAGGAACCCAAACACCATAGACCACTGTGTAGTACAGTACAGGAATCCAAACACCATAGACCACTGTGTACTACAGTACAGGAATCCAACACCATAGACCACTGTGTACTACAGTACAGGAACCCAAACACCATAGACCACTGTGTACTACAGTACAGGAATCCAAACACCATAGACCACTGTGTACTACAGTACAGGAATCCAAACACCGTAGACCAGTGTGTACTACAGTACAGGAACCCAAACACCATAGACCACTGTGTACTACAGTACAGGAATCCAAACACCATAGACCACTGTGTACTACAGTACAGGAATCCAAACACACTAGACCACTGTGTACTACAGTACAGGAATCCAAACACCATAGACCACTGTGTACTACAGTACAGGAATCCAAACACACTAGACCACTGTGTACTACAGTACAGGAACCCAAACACCATAGACCACTGTGTACTACAATACAGGAACCCAAACACACTAGACCACTGTGTACTACAATACAGGAATCCAAACACCATAGACCACTGTATACTACAATACAGGAATCCAAACACCATAGACCACTGTGTACTACAATACAGGAACCCAAACACCATAGACCACTGTGTACTACAGTACAGGAATCCAAACACCATAGACCACTGTGTACTACAGTGCAGGAACCCAAACACCATAGACCAATGTGTACTACAGTACAGGAACCCAAACACACTAGACCACTGTGTACTACAGTACAGGAATCCAAACACCGTAGACCACTGTGTACTACAGTACAGGAACCCAAACACACTAGACCACTGTGTACTACAGTACAGGAATCCAAACACCATAGCCCACTGTGTACTACAGTACAGGAACCCAAACACACTAGACCACTGTGTACTACAGTACAGGAATCCAAACACACTAGACCACTGTGTACTACAGTACAGGAATCCAAACACCATAGACCACTGTGTACTACAGTACAGGAACCCAAACACACTAGACCACTGTGTACTACAGTACAGGAATCCAAACACCATAGACCACTGTGTACTACAGTACAGGAATCCAAACACACTAGACCACTGTGTACTACAGTACACGAATCCAAACACACTAGACCACTGTGCACTACAGTACAGGAACCCAAACACCATAGACCACTGTGTACTACAGTACAGGAATCCAAACACCATAGACCACTGTGTACTACAGTACAGGAATCCAAACTCCATAGACCACTGTGTACTACAATACAGGAACCCAAACACCATAGACCACTGTGTACTACAGTACAGGAATCCAAACACCATAGACCGCTGTGTACTACAGTACAGGAATCCAAACACCATAGACCACTGTGTACTACAGTACAGGAACCCAAACACCATAGACCACTGTGTACTACAATACAGGAACCCAAACACCATAGACCACTGTGTACTACAGTACTGGAATCCAAACACACAAGACCACTGTGTACTACAGTACAGGAATCCAAACACACTAGACCACTGTGTACTACAGTACAGGAATCCAAATACCATAAACCACTGTGTACTACAGTACAGGAATCCAAACACCATAGACCACTGTGTACTACAGTACAGGAATCCAAACACCATAGACCACTGTGTACTACAGTACAGGAATCCAAACACCATAGACCACTGTGTACTACAGTACAGGAACCCAAACACCATAGACCACTGTGTACTACAATACAGGAACCCAAACACCAAAGACCACATTGTACTACAGTACAGGAACCCAAACACACTAGACCACTGTGTACTACAGTACAGGAATCCAAATACCATAAACCACTGTGTACTACAGTACAGGAATCCAAACACCATAGACCACTGTGTACTACAGTACAGGAACCCAAACACCATAGACCACTGTGTACTACAGTACAGGAATCCAAACACACTAGACCACTGTGTACTACAGTACAGGAACCCAAACACCATAGACCACTGTGTACTACAATACAGGAACCCAAACACACTAGACCACTGTGTACTACAATACAGGAATCCAAACACCATAGACCACTGTATACTACAATACAGGAATCCAAACACCATAGACCACTGTGTACTACAATACAGGAACCCAAACACCATAGACCACTGTGTACTACAGTACAGGAATCCAAACACCATAGACCACTGTGTACTACAGTGCAGGAACCCAAACACCATAGACCAATGTGTACTACAGTACAGGAACCCAAACACACTAGACCACTGTGTACTACAGTACAGGAATCCAAACACCGTAGACCACTGTGTACTACAGTACAGGAACCCAAACACACTAGACCACTGTGTACTACAGTACAGGAATCCAAACACCATAGCCCACTGTGTACTACAGTACAGGAACCCAAACACACTAGACCACTGTGTACTACAGTACAGGAATCCAAACACACTAGACCACTGTGTACTACAGTACAGGAATCCAAACACCATAGACCACTGTGTACTACAGTACAGGAACCCAAACACACTAGACCACTGTGTACTACAGTACAGGAATCCAAACACCATAGACCACTGTGTACTACAGTACAGGAATCCAAACACACTAGACCACTGTGTACTACAGTACACGAATCCAAACACACTAGACCACTGTGCACTACAGTACAGGAACCCAAACACCATAGACCACTGTGTACTACAGTACAGGAATCCAAACACCATAGACCACTGTGTACTACAGTACAGGAATCCAAACACCATAGACCACTGTGTACTACAATACAGGAACCCAAACACCATAGACCACTGTGTACTACAGTACAGGAATCCAAACACCATAGACCGCTGTGTACTACAGTACAGGAATCCAAACACCATAGACCACTGTGTACTACAGTACAGGAACCCAAACACCATAGACCACTGTGTACTACAATACAGGAACCCAAACACCATAGACCACTGTGTACTACAGTACTGGAATCCAAACACACAAGACCACTGTGTACTACAGTACAGGAATCCAAACACACTAGACCACTGTGTACTACAGTACAGGAATCCAAATACCATAAACCACTGTGTACTACAGTACAGGAATCCAAACACCATAGACCACTGTGTACTACAGTACAGGAATCCAAACACCATAGACCACTGTGTACTACAGTACAGGAATCCAAACACCATAGACCACTGTGTACTACAGTACAGGAACCCAAACACCATAGACCACTGTGTACTACAATACAGGAACCCAAACACCAAAGACCACATTGTACTACAGTACAGGAACCCAAACACACTAGACCACTGTGTACTACAGTACAGGAATCCAAATACCATAAACCACTGTGTACTACAGTACAGGAATCCAAACACCATAGACCACTGTGTACTACAGTACAGGAACCCAAACACCATAGACCACTGTGTACTACAGTACAGGAATCCAAACACCATAGACCACTGTGTACTACAGTACAGAAACCCAAACACACTAGACCACTGTGTACTACAATACAGGATCCCAAACACCATAGACCAGTGTGTACTACAGTACAGGAATCCAAACACCATAGACCACTGTGTACTACAGTACAGGAACCCAAACACACTAGACCACTGTGTACTACAGTACAGGAATCCAAATACCATAAACCACTGTGTACTACAGTACAGGAATCCAAGCACCATAGACCACTGTGTACTACAGTACAGGAATCCAAACACCATAGACCACTGTGTACTACAATACAGGAACCCAAACACCATAGACCACTGTGTACTACAGTACAGGAATCCAAATACCATAAACCACTGTGTACTACAGTACAGGAATTCAAACACCATAGACCACTGTGTACTACAGTACAGGAATCCAAACACCATAGACCACTGTGCACTACAATACAGGAATCCAAACACCATAGAGCACTGTGTACTACAGTACAGGAATCCAAACACCATAGACCACTGTGTACTACAATACAGGAATCCAAACACACTAGACCACTGTGTACTACAATACAGGAACCCAAACACCATAGACCACTGTGTACTACAGTACAGGAATCCAAACACCATAGACCACTGTGTACTACAGTACAGGAACCCAAACACACTAGACCACTGTGTACTACAGTACAGGAATCCAAATACCATAAACCACTGTGTACTACAGTACAGGAATCCAAACACCATAGACCACTGTGTACTACAGTACAGGAATCCAAACACCATAGACCACTGTGTACTACAGTACAGGAATCCAAACACCATAGACCACTGTGTACTACAGTACAGGAATCCAAACACCATAGACCACTGTGTACTACAGTACAGGAACCCAAACACCATAGACCACTGTGTACTACAATACAGGAACCCAAACACCAAAGACCACATTGTACTACAGTACAGGAACCCAAACACACTAGACCACTGTGTACTACAGTACAGGAATCCAAATACCATAAACCACTGTGTACTACAGTACAGGAATCCAAACACCATAGACCACTGTGTACTACAGTACAGGAACCCAAACACCATAGACCACTGTGTACTACAGTACAGGAATCCAAACACCATAGACCACTGTGTACTACAGTACAGAAACCCAAACACACTAGACCACTGTGTACTACAATACAGGATCCCAAACACCATAGACCAGTGTGTACTACAGTACAGGAATCCAAACACCATAGACCACTGTGTACTACAGTACAGGAACCCAAACACACTAGACCACTGTGTACTACAGTACAGGAATCCAAATACCATAAACCACTGTGTACTACAGTACAGGAATCCAAGCACCATAGACCACTGTGTACTACAGTACAGGAATCCAAACACCATAGACCACTGTGTACTACAATACAGGAACCCAAACACCATAGACCACTGTGTACTACAGTACAGGAATCCAAATACCATAAACCACTGTGTACTACAGTACAGGAATTCAAACACCATAGACCACTGTGTACTACAGTACAGGAATCCAAACACCATAGACCACTGTGCACTACAATACAGGAATCCAAACACCATAGAGCACTGTGTACTACAGTACAGGAATCCAAACACCATAGACCACTGTGTACTACAATACAGGAATCCAAACACACTAGACCACTGTGTACTACAATACAGGAACCCAAACACCATAGACCACTGTGTACTACAGTACAGGAATCCAAACACCATAGACCACTGTGTACTACAGTACAGGAACCCAAACACACTAGACCACTGTGTACTACAGTACAGGAATCCAAATACCATAAACCACTGTGTACTACAGTACAGGAATCCAAACACCATAGACCACTGTGTACTACAGTACAGGAATCCAAACACCATAGACCACTGTGTACTACAGTACAGGAATCCAAACACCATAGACCACTGTGTACTATAGTACAGGAACCCAAACACACTAGACCACTGTGTACTACAGTACAGGAATCCAAACACCATAGACCACTGTGTACTACAGTACAGGAATCCAAACACACTAGACCACTGTGTACTACAGTACAGGAAGCCAAACACCATAGACCACTGTGTACTACAATACAGGAACCCAAACACCATAGACCACTGTGTACTACAGTACAGGAATCCAAACACCATAGACCACTGTGTAGTACAATACAGGAATACAAACACCATAGACCACTGTGTACTACAGTACAGGAACCCAAACACCATAGACCACTGTGTAGTACAGTACAGGAATCCAAACACACTAGACCACTGTGTACTACAGTACAGGAATCCAACACCATAGACCACTGTGTACTACAGTACAGGAACCCAAACACCATAGACCACTGTGTACTACAGTACAGGAATCCAAACACCATAGACCACTGTGTACTACAGTACAGGAATCCAAACACCGTAGACCAGTGTGTACTACAGTACAGGAACCCAAACACCATAGACCACTGTGTACTACAGTACAGGAATCCAAACACCATAGACCACTGTGTACTACAGTACAGGAATCCAAACACACTAGACCACTGTGTACTACAGTACAGGAATCCAAACACCATAGACCACTGTGTACTACAGTACAGGAATCCAAACACACTAGACCACTGTGTACTACAGTACAGGAACCCAAACACCATAGACCACTGTGTACTACAGTACAGGAATCCAAATACCATAAACCACTGTGTACTACAGTACAGGAATCCAAGCACCATAGACCACTGTGTACTACAGTACAGGAATCCAAACACCATAGACCACTGTGTACTACAATACAGGAACCCAAACACCATAGACCACTGTGTACTACAGTACAGGAATCCAAATACCATAAACCACTGTGTACTACAGTACAGGAATTCAAACACCATAGACCACTGTGTACTACAGTACAGGAATCCAAACACCATAGACCACTGTGCACTACAATACAGGAATCCAAACACCATAGAGCACTGTGTACTACAGTACAGGAATCCAAACACCATAGACCACTGTGTACTACAATACAGGAATCCAAACACACTAGACCACTGTGTACTACAATACAGGAACCCAAACACCATAGACCACTGTGTACTACAGTACAGGAATCCAAACACCATAGACCACTGTGTACTACAGTACAGGAACCCAAACACACTAGACCACTGTGTACTACAGTACAGGAATCCAAATACCATAAACCACTGTGTACTACAGTACAGGAATCCAAACACCATAGACCACTGTGTACTACAGTACAGGAATCCAAACACCATAGACCACTGTGTACTACAGTACAGGAATCCAAACACCATAGACCACTGTGTACTACAGTACAGGAATCCAAACACCATAGACCACTGTGTACTACAGTACAGGAACCCAAACACCATAGACCACTGTGTACTACAATACAGGAACCCAAACACCAAAGACCACATTGTACTACAGTACAGGAACCCAAACACACTAGACCACTGTGTACTACAGTACAGGAATCCAAATACCATAAACCACTGTGTACTACAGTACAGGAATCCAAACACCATAGACCACTGTGTACTACAGTACAGGAACCCAAACACCATAGACCACTGTGTACTACAGTACAGGAATCCAAACACCATAGACCACTGTGTACTACAGTACAGAAACCCAAACACACTAGACCACTGTGTACTACAATACAGGATCCCAAACACCATAGACCAGTGTGTACTACAGTACAGGAATCCAAACACCATAGACCACTGTGTACTACAGTACAGGAACCCAAACACACTAGACCACTGTGTACTACAGTACAGGAATCCAAATACCATAAACCACTGTGTACTACAGTACAGGAATCCAAGCACCATAGACCACTGTGTACTACAGTACAGGAATCCAAACACCATAGACCACTGTGTACTACAATACAGGAACCCAAACACCATAGACCACTGTGTACTACAGTACAGGAATCCAAATACCATAAACCACTGTGTACTACAGTACAGGAATTCAAACACCATAGACCACTGTGTACTACAGTACAGGAATCCAAACACCATAGACCACTGTGCACTACAATACAGGAATCCAAACACCATAGAGCACTGTGTACTACAGTACAGGAATCCAAACACCATAGACCACTGTGTACTACAATACAGGAATCCAAACACACTAGACCACTGTGTACTACAATACAGGAACCCAAACACCATAGACCACTGTGTACTACAGTACAGGAATCCAAACACCATAGACCACTGTGTACTACAGTACAGGAACCCAAACACACTAGACCACTGTGTACTACAGTACAGGAATCCAAATACCATAAACCACTGTGTACTACAGTACAGGAATCCAAACACCATAGACCACTGTGTACTACAGTACAGGAATCCAAACACCATAGACCACTGTGTACTACAGTACAGGAATCCAAACACCATAGACCACTGTGTACTATAGTACAGGAACCCAAACACACTAGACCACTGTGTACTACAGTACAGGAATCCAAACACCATAGACCACTGTGTACTACAGTACAGGAATCCAAACACACTAGACCACTGTGTACTACAGTACAGGAAGCCAAACACCATAGACCACTGTGTACTACAATACAGGAACCCAAACACCATAGACCACTGTGTACTACAGTACAGGAATCCAAACACCATAGACCACTGTGTAGTACAATACAGGAATACAAACACCATAGACCACTGTGTACTACAGTACAGGAACCCAAACACCATAGACCACTGTGTAGTACAGTACAGGAATCCAAACACCATAGACCACTGTGTACTACAGTACAGGAATCCAACACCATAGACCACTGTGTACTACAGTACAGGAACCCAAACACCATAGACCACTGTGTACTACAGTACAGGAATCCAAACACCATAGACCACTGTGTACTACAGTACAGGAATCCAAACACCGTAGACCAGTGTGTACTACAGTACAGGAACCCAAACACCATAGACCACTGTGTACTACAGTACAGGAATCCAAACACCATAGACCACTGTGTACTACAGTACAGGAATCCAAACACACTAGACCACTGTGTACTACAGTACAGGAATCCAAACACCATAGACCACTGTGTACTACAGTACAGGAATCCAAACACACTAGACCACTGTGTACTACAGTACAGGAACCCAAACACCATAGACCACTGTGTACTACAATACAGGAACCCAAACACACTAGACCACTGTGTACTACAATACAGGAATCCAAACACCATAGACCACTGTATACTACAATACAGGAATCCAAACACCATAGACCACTGTGTACTACAATACAGGAACCCAAACACCATACACCACTGTGTACTACAGTACAGGAATCCAAACACCATAGACCACTGTGTACTACAGTGCAGGAACCCAAACACCATAGACCAATGTGTACTACAGTACAGGAACCCAAACACACTAGACCACTGTGTACTACAGTACAGGAATCCAAACACCGTAGACCACTGTGTACTACAGTACAGGAACCCAAACACACTAGACCACTGTGTACTACAGTACAGGAATCCAAACACCATAGCCCACTGTGTACTACAGTACAGGAACCCAAACACACTAGACCACTGTGTACTACAGTACAGGAATCCAAACACACTAGACCACTGTGTACTACAGTACAGGAATCCAAACACCATAGACCACTGTGTACTACAGTACAGGAACCCAAACACACTAGACCACTGTGTACTACAGTACAGGAATCCAAACACCATAGACCACTGTGTACTACAGTACAGGAATCCAAACACACTAGACCACTGTGTACTACAGTACACGAATCCAAACACACTAGACCACTGTGCACTACAGTACAGGAACCCAAACACCATAGACCACTGTGTACTACAGTACAGGAATCCAAACACCATAGACCACTGTGTACTACAGTACAGGAATCCAAGCACCATAGACCACTGTGTACTACAGTACAGGAATCCAAACACCATAGACCACTGTGTACTACAATACAGGAACCCAAACACCATAGACCACTGTGTACTACAGTACAGGAATCCAAATACCATAAACCACTGTGTACTACAGTACAGGAATTCAAACACCATAGACCACTGTGTACTACAGTACAGGAATCCAAACACCATAGACCACTGTGCACTACAATACAGGAATCCAAACACCATAGAGCACTGTGTACTACAGTACAGGAATCCAAACACCATAGACCACTGTGTACTACAATACAGGAATCCAAACACACTAGACCACTGTGTACTACAATACAGGAACCCAAACACCATAGACCACTGTGTACTACAGTACAGGAATCCAAACACCATAGACCACTGTGTACTACAGTACAGGAACCCAAACACACTAGACCACTGTGTACTACAGTACAGGAATCCAAATACCATAAACCACTGTGTACTACAGTACAGGAATCCAAACACCATAGACCACTGTGTACTACAGTACAGGAATCCAAACACCATAGACCACTGTGTACTACAGTACAGGAATCCAAACACCATAGACCACTGTGTACTATAGTACAGGAACCCAAACACACTAGACCACTGTGTACTACAGTACAGGAATCCAAACACCATAGACCACTGTGTACTACAGTACAGGAATCCAAACACACTAGACCACTGTGTACTACAGTACAGGAAGCCAAACACCATAGACCACTGTGTACTACAATACAGGAACCCAAACACCATAGACCACTGTGTACTACAGTACAGGAATCCAAACACCATAGACCACTGTGTAGTACAATACAGGAATACAAACACCATAGACCACTGTGTACTACAGTACAGGAACCCAAACACCATAGACCACTGTGTAGTACAGTACAGGAATCCAAACACCATAGACCACTGTGTACTACAGTACAGGAATCCAACACCATAGACCACTGTGTACTACAGTACAGGAACCCAAACACCATAGACCACTGTGTACTACAGTACAGGAATCCAAACACCATAGACCACTGTGTACTACAGTACAGGAATCCAAACACCGTAGACCAGTGTGTACTACAGTACAGGAACCCAAACACCATAGACCACTGTGTACTACAGTACAGGAATCCAAACACCATAGACCACTGTGTACTACAGTACAGGAATCCAAACACACTAGACCACTGTGTACTACAGTACAGGAATCCAAACACCATAGACCACTGTGTACTACAGTACAGGAATCCAAACACACTAGACCACTGTGTACTACAGTACAGGAACCCAAACACCATAGACCACTGTGTACTACAATACAGGAACCCAAACACACTAGACCACTGTGTACTACAATACAGGAATCCAAACACCATAGACCACTGTATACTACAATACAGGAATCCAAACACCATAGACCACTGTGTACTACAATACAGGAACCCAAACACCATACACCACTGTGTACTACAGTACAGGAATCCAAACACCATAGACCACTGTGTACTACAGTGCAGGAACCCAAACACCATAGACCAATGTGTACTACAGTACAGGAACCCAAACACACTAGACCACTGTGTACTACAGTACAGGAATCCAAACACCGTAGACCACTGTGTACTACAGTACAGGAACCCAAACACACTAGACCACTGTGTACTACAGTACAGGAATCCAAACACCATAGCCCACTGTGTACTACAGTACAGGAACCCAAACACACTAGACCACTGTGTACTACAGTACAGGAATCCAAACACACTAGACCACTGTGTACTACAGTACAGGAATCCAAACACCATAGACCACTGTGTACTACAGTACAGGAACCCAAACACACTAGACCACTGTGTACTACAGTACAGGAATCCAAACACACTAGACCACTGTGTACTACAGTACAGGAATCCAAACACCATAGACCACTGTGTACTACAGTACAGGAATCCAAACACACTAGACCACTGTGTACTACAGTACAGGAACCCAAACACCATAGACCACTGTGTACTACAATACAGGAACCCAAACACACTAGACCACTGTGTACTACAATACAGGAATCCAAACACCATAGACCACTGTATACTACAATACAGGAATCCAAACACCATAGACCACTGTGTACTACAATACAGGAACCCAAACACCATACACCACTGTGTACTACAGTACAGGAATCCAAACACCATAGACCACTGTGTACTACAGTGCAGGAACCCAAACACCATAGACCAATGTGTACTACAGTACAGGAACCCAAACACACTAGACCACTGTGTACTACAGTACAGGAATCCAAACACCGTAGACCACTGTGTACTACAGTACAGGAACCCAAACACACTAGACCACTGTGTACTACAGTACAGGAATCCAAACACCATAGCCCACTGTGTACTACAGTACAGGAACCCAAACACACTAGACCACTGTGTACTACAGTACAGGAATCCAAACACACTAGACCACTGTGTACTACAGTACAGGAATCCAAACACCATAGACCACTGTGTACTACAGTACAGGAACCCAAACACACTAGACCACTGTGTACTACAGTACAGGAATCCAAACACCATAGACCACTGTGTACTACAGTACAGGAATCCAAACACCATAGACCACTGTGTACTACAGTACAGGAATCCAAACACACTAGACCACTGTGTACTACAGTACAGGAATCCAAACACCATAGACCACTGTGTACTACAGTACAGGAATCCAAACACACTAGACCACTGTGTACTACAGTACAGGAACCCAAACACCATAGACCACTGTGTACTACAATACAGGAACCCAAACACACTAGACCACTGTGTACTACAATACAGGAATCCAAACACCATAGACCACTGTATACTACAATACAGGAATCCAAACACCATAGACCACTGTGTACTACAATACAGGAACCCAAACACCATACACCACTGTGTACTACAGTACAGGAATCCAAACACCATAGACCACTGTGTACTACAGTGCAGGAACCCAAACACCATAGACCAATGTGTACTACAGTACAGGAACCCAAACACACTAGACCACTGTGTACTACAGTACAGGAATCCAAACACCGTAGACCACTGTGTACTACAGTACAGGAACCCAAACACACTAGACCACTGTGTACTACAGTACAGGAATCCAAACACCATAGCCCACTGTGTACTACAGTACAGGAACCCAAACACACTAGACCACTGTGTACTACAGTACAGGAATCCAAACACACTAGACCACTGTGTACTACAGTACAGGAATCCAAACACCATAGACCACTGTGTACTACAGTACAGGAACCCAAACACACTAGACCACTGTGTACTACAGTACAGGAATCCAAACACCATAGACCACTGTGTACTACAGTACAGGAATCCAAACACACTAGACCACTGTGTACTACAGTACACGAATCCAAACACACTAGACCACTGTGCACTACAGTACAGGAACCCAAACACCATAGACCACTGTGTACTACAGTACAGGAATCCAAACACCATAGACCACTGTGTACTACAGTACAGGAATCCAAGCACCATAGACCACTGTGTACTACAGTACAGGAATCCAAACACCATAGACCACTGTGTACTACAATACAGGAACCCAAACACCATAGACCACTGTGTACTACAGTACAGGAATCCAAATACCATAAACCACTGTGTACTACAGTACAGGAATTCAAACACCATAGACCACTGTGTACTACAGTACAGGAATCCAAACACCATAGACCACTGTGCACTACAATACAGGAATCCAAACACCATAGAGCACTGTGTACTACAGTACAGGAATCCAAACACCATAGACCACTGTGTACTACAATACAGGAATCCAAACACACTAGACCACTGTGTACTACAATACAGGAACCCAAACACCATAGACCACTGTGTACTACAGTACAGGAATCCAAACACCATAGACCACTGTGTACTACAGTACAGGAACCCAAACACACTAGACCACTGTGTACTACAGTACAGGAATCCAAATACCATAAACCACTGTGTACTACAGTACAGGAATCCAAACACCATAGACCACTGTGTACTACAGTACAGGAATCCAAACACCATAGACCACTGTGTACTACAGTACAGGAATCCAAACACCATAGACCACTGTGTACTATAGTACAGGAACCCAAACACACTAGACCACTGTGTACTACAGTACAGGAATCCAAACACCATAGACCACTGTGTACTACAGTACAGGAATCCAAACACACTAGACCACTGTGTACTACAGTACAGGAAGCCAAACACCATAGACCACTGTGTACTACAATACAGGAACCCAAACACCATAGACCACTGTGTACTACAGTACAGGAATCCAAACACCATAGACCACTGTGTAGTACAATACAGGAATACAAACACCATAGACCACTGTGTACTACAGTACAGGAACCCAAACACCATAGACCACTGTGTAGTACAGTACAGGAATCCAAACACCATAGACCACTGTGTACTACAGTACAGGAATCCAACACCATAGACCACTGTGTACTACAGTACAGGAACCCAAACACCATAGACCACTGTGTACTACAGTACAGGAATCCAAACACCATAGACCACTGTGTACTACAGTACAGGAATCCAAACACCGTAGACCAGTGTGTACTACAGTACAGGAACCCAAACACCATAGACCACTGTGTACTACAGTACAGGAATCCAAACACCATAGACCACTGTGTACTACAGTACAGGAATCCAAACACACTAGACCACTGTGTACTACAGTACAGGAATCCAAACACCATAGACCACTGTGTACTACAGTACAGGAATCCAAACACACTAGACCACTGTGTACTACAGTACAGGAACCCAAACACCATAGACCACTGTGTACTACAATACAGGAACCCAAACACACTAGACCACTGTGTACTACAATACAGGAATCCAAACACCATAGACCACTGTATACTACAATACAGGAATCCAAACACCATAGACCACTGTGTACTACAATACAGGAACCCAAACACCATACACCACTGTGTACTACAGTACAGGAATCCAAACACCATAGACCACTGTGTACTACAGTGCAGGAACCCAAACACCATAGACCAATGTGTACTACAGTACAGGAACCCAAACACACTAGACCACTGTGTACTACAGTACAGGAATCCAAACACCGTAGACCACTGTGTACTACAGTACAGGAACCCAAACACACTAGACCACTGTGTACTACAGTACAGGAATCCAAACACCATAGCCCACTGTGTACTACAGTACAGGAACCCAAACACACTAGACCACTGTGTACTACAGTACAGGAATCCAAACACACTAGACCACTGTGTACTACAGTACAGGAATCCAAACACCATAGACCACTGTGTACTACAGTACAGGAACCCAAACACACTAGACCACTGTGTACTACAGTACAGGAATCCAAACACCATAGACCACTGTGTACTACAGTACAGGAATCCAAACACACTAGACCACTGTGTACTACAGTACACGAATCCAAACACACTAGACCACTGTGCACTACAGTACAGGAACCCAAACACCATAGACCACTGTGTACTACAGTACAGGAATCCAAACACCATAGACCACTGTGTACTACAGTACAGGAATCCAAACACCATAGACCACTGTGTACTACAATACAGGAACCCAAACACCATAGACCACTGTGTACTACAGTACAGGAATCCAAACACCATAGACCGCTGTGTACTACAGTACAGGAATCCAAACACCATAGACCACTGTGTACTACAGTACAGGAACCCAAACACCATAGACCACTGTGTACTACAATACAGGAACCCAAACACCATAGACCACTGTGTACTACAGTACTGGAATCCAAACACACAAGACCACTGTGTACTACAGTACAGGAATCCAAACACACTAGACCACTGTGTACTACAGTACAGGAATCCAAATACCATAAACCACTGTGTACTACAGTACAGGAATCCAAACACCATAGACCACTGTGTACTACAGTACAGGAATCCAAACACCATAGACCACTGTGTACTACAGTACAGGAATCCAAACACCATAGACCACTGTGTACTACAGTACAGGAACCCAAACACACTAGACCACTGTGTACTACAGTACAGGAATCCAAATACCATAAACCACTGTGTACTACAGTACAGGAATCCAAACACCATAGACCACTGTGTACTACAGTACAGGAATCCAAACACCATAGACCACTGTGTACTACAGTACAGGAATCCAAACACCATAGACCACTGTGTACTACAGTACAGGAACCCAAACACACTAGACCACTGTGTACTACAGTACAGGAATCCAAACACCATAGACCACTGTGTACTACAGTACAGGAATCCAAACACACTAGACCACTGTGTACTACAGTACAGGAATCCAAACACCATAGACCACCGTGTACTACAATACAGGAATCCAAACACCATAGACCACTGTGTACTACAGTACAGGAATCCAAACACCATAGACCACTGTGTAGTACAATACAGGAATCCAAACACCATAGACCACTGTGTACTACAGTACAGGAACCCAAACACCATAGGCCACTGTGTAGTACAGTACAGGAATCCAAACACCATAGACCACTGTGTACTACAGTACAGGAATCCAAACACCATAGACCACTGTGTACTACAGTACAGGAACCCAAACACCATAGACCACTGTGTACTGCAGTACAGGAATCCAAACACCATAGACCACTGTGTACTACAGTACAGGAATCCAAACACCATAGACCAGTGTGTACTACAGTACAGGAATCCAAACACCATAGACCACTGTGTACTACAGTACAGGAATCCAAACACCATAGACCACTGTGTACTACAGTACAGGAATCCAAACACACTAGACCACTGTGTACTACAGTACAGGAATCCAAACACCATAGACCACTGTGTACTATAGTACAGGAATCCAAACACCATAGACCAGTGTGTACTACAGTACAGGAATCCAAACACCATAGACCACTGTGTACTACAGTACAGGAATCCAAACACCATCGACCACTGTGTACTACAGTACAGGAATCCAAACACAGTAGACCACCGTATACTACGGTACAGGAATCCAAACACGGCCCAGTTGAGATACTTGGCCGATTGCTAAAGACCTGTGTGGTTCAACTGGCTGGAGTGTTCGCCACTATCTTTAACCTCTCACTTCAGCTGTCTGAGCTGCCCATCTGCTTCACGCTTATACGAGTGCCCAAGAAGAACATGGTACCCCGCCTTAGTGTCTCAATCTGGTATAACTTTCTTTTATGTAATGAACTACTTTCAGAGATTGCTGATAAAAGTTATCAACTCCTGCCCGAGAAGTGACTTATGCCTGCTTCACTGGAGTAACCCGTCCAGAGCAAGTGTTATTTCAGGCTCTTCACTCAACCTGGAACATCTGGATAGCAATGGTGCATACATCAGGATGCTCTTTATTGACTACAGCCTCACACTCAACACTATCATTCCCTCAAAACTAATCAATAAGCTCCAAGACCTTGGCCTCCATACATCTTCGTGGAATTGGATCCTTAATTTCCTCATGGGCTACCTCAGTCAGTTTACATTGGTGGCATCTACCCCACAATCTGCATCAGCACAGGTACCTCACAGGCTGTGAGCTTAGCCCCCTGTTCTACTCACTTTATACTTATTACCGGGACGCTAAGCACAGCTCCAAAGCCTGATTGAGTTTATTGATGTCATCGGCTGTATCAAAGGTGGTGACATATCAGCATACAGGAGGGAGACTGAAAATCTGGCTGAGTTGTGCCACAACAACAACTTCTCACTGTGAGCAGGACTAATGTGCTGATCATTGACTTCAGGAGGGGGAAACCAGAGGTTCATGAGCCAGTAGTCGTCAGAGAATCAGAGGTGGAAACGGTCAGCAACTTTAAATTCCTGTGTGTTATTATTTTGAAAGGCTTGTTCTGGGCCCAGTATGTAAGTGCAATTACATAGTAGGCATGCAGTGCCTTTACTTCTTTAGGAGTTTGTGAAGATTCAACATGATGTTTAAAACTTTGACAAACTTCTATAGATGTGTATTGACTGGCTGCGTCACAGCCTGGTGTAGCTACACCAATGCCCTTGAATGGAAAGTCTTACAGAGTAGTGGATATGGTCCAGTCCATCATGGGTAAAGCCCATCAGTATCAAATGCTATCTCAGGGAAGCACTATTCACCCTGGTCAGACCCCACTTGGAGTACTGTGCTCAGTTCTGGTCACCTCACTACAGGAAGGATGTGGAAGCCATAGAAAGGGTGCAGAGGAGATTTACAAGGATGTTGCCTGGATTGGGGAGCATGCCTTATGAGAATAAGTTGAATAAACTTGGTGGAGTGACGGAGGATGAGAGATGACCTGACAGAGGTGTATAAGATGATGAGAGGCATTGATCGTGTGGATAGTCAGAGGCTTTTTCCCAGGGCTGAAATGGTTGCCACAAGAGGACACAGGTTTAAGGTGCTGGAGAGTAGGTACAGAGGAGATGTCAGGGTTAATTTTTATACTCAGAGAGTGGTGAGTGCGTGGAATGGGCTGCCAGCAACAGTGTTGGAGGTGAATATAATAGGGTCTTTTAAGAGACTTTTGGATAGGTACATGGAGCTTAGAAAAATAGAGGGCTATGGATAAGCCTAGTAATTTCTAAGGTAGGGACATGTTCGGCACAGCATTGTGGGCCGAAGGGCCTGTATTGTGCTGTAGGTTTTCTGTGTTTTGCAGGGACCCGCAACATCCAGAACATGCTCACTGCTGCCAACAGGAAGGAGGTACAGGAACCTCAGGACTCATACCACCAGGTTCAAGAACAGTTATTACTCCTCAACATCAGGTTCTTGAACCAAAGAGGATGAGTTCACTGTGGTGAACTACATATACCTGTCTGGACAGCCCCCCCCCCCCCCCACTGACTGCTCCTGTGGCTCCTCCCACGGACCCCGGTATGAAGGTGATTGGGGACTCCGCCCTGGCCTCAGTCTCCAGGATGCAGTGTGGTGGTCAATTGCTGCTTGTTCTTTCTTCCAGCCAATAAAAGCCTATATCTCGCTTCATGTCTCCGAGAGTTATTGATGGTGCTTCATTCACTCAAATTCACTTGCACCATCATTGAAATGTTCCCACAACCTATGGTCTCACTTTCAAGGACTTTTCATCTGATATTCTCAGTATTGATTGCTCATTTACTTGTTATTATTTCTTTCTTTTTGTAGTTTTTTTTAATTAAACAAAATATACTTTATTCAAAAATAAAATTATATACAATAAACCATTCAATGACTTTCAATCCTTTACAACTGTTTCCATTGCTGTCTTTACATTTTCACGCTTTTCGCCACCCATGTGACACTCTGTTATTCCATATTTACATACAATTGTTTAGGGGACCCCCCCCACCCCTCAACTCCTGCGGGAGAAGAATTCTAGACTGTGGTCCTTCCCCAATGGGCCCTTGCGGTGGCTGCACCGAGTTTGAGTGTGTCCCTCAGCACGTACTCCTGCAGCCCAGAATGTGCCAGTCGGCAGCATTCCCCCACGGACATCTCCGTGTGCTGGAAGACCATCAAGTTTCGGGCTGACCAAAGAGCGTCTTTGACCGAGTTGGTGATCTGCCAGCAGCACCGGATGTTGGTCTCCATGTGCATCCCTGGGAACAGCCCGTAGATCAGAGAGTCCTCTGTTACGCAGCTGCTGGGGATGAACCTCAACACTGTCCCTTCCATCCTCCTCCACACTTTCTCCGCGAACCCACAGTGTGCAAAGAGGTGACTGCAGTTGCACAGTTTTTTTGTCTTCTGCACACTGGCTGCTTGCCTAAAATGGTGTGGTCTTTCACTGACTCTGTTATGGTTATTATTCTTTAGATTTATTGTGAATCCCACAAGAAAATTAATCTCAGGATTGTACGCAGTGACATATATGTACTTCGATAATAAATTTACTTTGAACTATTTAAGGGTTAAACTTTCTAATTGTGGGCTAATCCCAATTATTCTAGAATGTTAATAACTCTCATTGGGAGTTAATTTCAAATGCCAGATCCATTAGGGACATTTAAAAAAAACTCTTAGGCAAATGATGATAGAAAAAAGTAGGGCTAGGACAGAGGGGAAAGTTAGATTGAAGGTTAAAATGTTAACAGAATGTGGTGGACCAAAAATGTACTGTAGGTTAAAATCTCCCATAAACCCTACTATACTGCATTAAATTCCACTACCTCTTGGTTAACCCTGATAACTCTGTGATAATCCTACTAACCCTGGGTTAAACCTGCTAACTATGTGATGATCCCACTAATCGTGGGTTAACTCTGCTAACTTGATAACACTAATTTCTAATGTATTCTATCCTGGGCCCAACATATTGAAACAATTACAGAGAAGGTATGACAACAGCTGTATTTCCTTGGGAATTTAATGAGAATCGGTTGGTCACCAAAGACACTTGCAAATTTATACAGACAAACCGTAGAGATTATTCTAACTGGTTATAACACCATCTGGTATGGAGGGGAGAGGCCACTGCACAGGATCAGAAAAGGCTGCAGAAAGTTGCAAACTCAGCCAGCTCCGTCACGGGCACCAGCCTCCCAGCATCGAGGTCACCTTCAAAAGGTGGCACCCCTCATTCAGGACCCCCTTCACCCAGGACAAGCCCACTGCTCATAGCCACCATCGAGGAGAAGATACAGGAGCCTGACGAGACACACTCAAACTTTCAGAAACAGTCTTTCCCCTCCGTCATCCGATTTCTGAATGGACACTGCCTGATTAATTTTTTTCTTTGCTTTTGCTCTCTTTTTGTGCTAATATATATTATATTCTCATTGTAATTTATAGTATTTGAATTATTCATTGCCTCAATAGACAATAGACAATAGGTGCAGAAGTAGACCATTCGGCCCCTCGAGTCTGCACCACTATTCTGAGATCATGGCTGATCTTTCACTATCAATACCCAGTCCCTGCCTTGTCCCCATATCCCTTGATTCCCCTATCCATCAGATATCTATCCAGCTCCTTCTTGAAAGCATCCAGAGAATTGGCCTCCACCGTCTTCCGAGGCAGTGCATTCCACACCTCCACAACTCTCTGGGAGAAGAAGCTCTTCCTCAACTCTGTTTTAAATAACTGACCTCTTATTCTCAATCCATGCCCTCTGGTACTGGACTCTCCCAACATCTGGAACATATTTCCTGCCTCAATCCTATCAAATCCTTTAATTATCTTAAACGTTTCAATCAGATCCCCTCTCAATCTCCTCAATTCCAGCGTGTACAAGCCCAATCTCTCCAAACTCTCTGCATAAGACAGCCCTGCCATCCCAGGAATCAACCTAGTGAATCTACGCTGCACTTCCTCAATTGCCAGAATGTCCTTCCTTAAACCTGGAGACCAAAACTGTACACAATATTCCAGGTGTGGTCTCACCAGGGCCCTGTACAAATGCAAAAGGACATCCTTGCTCTTGTAAAGAACATCCTTGCTCTTGCTCTCAAAACAGCAAATTTCACATCATATGCTAGAGATATTAAATTTGATCCTATGATAACCCCACTGATTGTTAATCGCATTGACTCTGGGTTAACTCACTAACTCTGAGTTAATCTCACTAGTTAACCCCTCCGTTTCCATTTCTGACCCGGGCGGGTTCCCGTTGATTACGCGTGTGCACAGTCACACAAGCCCGCGCGCCACCTAGCACGTACGCGCTTTTCCGGGAATCGGCAGCGTCACACATTGTTGTCTCGATGCCTTGGTAACGGC
>NW_026780501.1:0-33757 GCF_030144855.1 Hypanus sabinus | reverse complement strand
CTCCATGCTTCACTCTCTCTGTACCTCAATCACAGTCCACCCCCCACTCTCTCTGTACCTCACTCACACTCCACCCTCACTCTCTCTGTACCTCACTCACACTCCACACCTCACTCTCCCTATCTCACTCACATTCCATGCTTCACTCTCTCTGTACCTCAATCACACTTCACAACTCACCCTCTCTGTACCTCATTCACACTCCACCCTTCACTCTCTCTGTACCTCACTCACACTCCACACCTCTCCTTATCTCACTCACACTCCATGCCTCACTCTATCTGTACCTCACTCACACTCCACGCCTCACTCTCTCTGTACCTCACTCACACTGCACGTCTCACTCTCTCTGTACCTCACTCACACTCCATGCTTCACTCTCTCTGTACCTCAATCACACTCCACACCTCACTCTCCCTATCTCACTCACACTCCATGCTTCACTCTCTCTGTACCTCACTCACACTCCACACCTCACTCTCCCTATCTCACTCACACCCCATGCCTCACTCTCTCTGTACCTCACACTCCACACCTCATCCTCTCTGTACCTCACTCACACTCCACACCTCACTCTCCCTATCTCACTCACACTCCAAGCCTCACTCTCTCTGTACCACACTCACATGCCACACCTCACCCTCTCTGTACCTCACTCACACTCCACCCTTCACTCTCTCTGTACCTCACTCACACTCCACACCACTCCTTAACTCACTCACACTCCATGCCTCACTCTCTGTACCTCACTCACACTCCAAGCCTCACTCTCTCTGTACCTCAATCACACACCACACCTCACCCTCTCTGTACCTCACTCACACTCCAAGCCTCACTCTCTCTGTACCTCAATCACACACCACACCTCACCCTCTCTATACCTCACTCACACTCCATGCTTCACTCTCTCTGTACCTCAATCACAGTCCACCCCTCACTCTCTCTGTACCTCACTCACACTCCACACCCCACTCTATCTCACTCACACTCCATTCCTCACTCTCGCTATACGTCACTCACACTCCATGCGTCACTCTCTCTGTACCTCACTCACACTCCATGCCTCACTCTCTCTGTACCTCACTCACACTCCATTCCTCACTCTCGCTGTACCTCACTCACACTCCACGCCTCACTCCCTGTACCTCACTCACACTCCATTCCTCACTCTCGCTGTACCTCACTCACACTCCACACCTCACTCTCCCTATCTCACTCGCACTCCATGCCTCACTCTCTCTGTACCTCACTCACACTACATGCCTCACTCTCCCTATCTCACTCACTCCACACCTCACTCTCTCTGTACCTCACTCACACTCAATTCCTGACTCTCTCTGAACCTCACTCAAACTCCACACCTCACTCTCCCTATCTCACTCACACTCCATGCCTCACTCTCTCTGTACCTCACTCACACACCATGCTTCACTCTCTCTGTACCTCAATCACACTCCACCCCTCACTCTCCCTATCTCACTCACATTCCATGCTTCACTCTCTCTGTACCTCAATCACACTCCACCCCTCACTCTCTCTGTACCTCACTCACACTCCACACCTCACTCTCCCTATCTCACTCACACCCCCATGCCTCACTCTCTCTGTACCTCACACTCCACACCTCATCCTCTCTGTACCTCACTCACACTCCACACCTCACTCTCCCTATCTCACTCACACTCCAAGCCTCACTCTCTCTGTACCTCACTCACACTCCATGCTTCACTCTCTCTGTACCTCAATCACAGTCCACCCCTCACTCTCTCTGTACCTCACTCACACTCCACCCTCACTCTCTCTGTACCTCACTCACACTCCACACCTCACTCTCCCTATCTCACTCACATTCCATGCTTCACTCTCTCTGTACCTCAATCACACTTCACAACTCACCCTCTCTGTACCTCATTCACACTCCACCCTTCACTCTCTCTGTACCTCACTCACACTCCACACCTCTCCTTATCTCACTCACACTCCATGCCTCACTCTATCTGTACCTCACTCACACTCCACGCCTCACTCTCTCTGTACCTCACTCACACTGCACGTCTCACTCTCTCTGTACCTCACTCACACTCCATGCTTCACTCTCTCTGTACCTCAATCACACTCCACCCCTCACTCTCCCTATCTCACTCACACTCCATGCTTCACTCTCTCTGTACCTCACTCACACTCCACACCTCACTCTCCCTATCTCACTCACACCCCATGCCTCACTCTCTCTGTACCTCACACTCCACACCTCATCCTCTCTGTACCTCACTCACACTCCACACCTCACTCTCCCTATCTCACTCACACTCCAAGCCTCACTCTCTCTGTACCACACTCACATGCCACACCTCACCCTCTCTGTACCTCACTCACACTCCACCCTTCACTCTCTCTGTACCTCACTCACACTCCACACCACTCCTTAACTCACTCACACTCCATGCCTCACTCTCTGTACCACACTCACACTCCAAGCCTCACTCTCTCTGTACCTCAATCACACACCACACCTCACCCTCTCTGTACCTCACTCACACTCCAAGCCTCACTCTCTCTGTACCTCAATCACACACCACACCTCACCCTCTCTATACCTCACTCACACTCCATGCTTCACTCTCTCTGTACCTCAATCACAGTCCACCCCTCACTCTCTCTGTACCTCACTCACACTCCACACCCCACTCTATCTCACTCACACTCCATTCCTCACTCTCGCTATACGTCACTCACACTCCATGCGTCACTCTCTCTGTACCTCACTCACACTCCATGCCTCACTCTCTCTGTACCTCACTCACACTCCATTCCTCACTCTCGCTGTACCTCACTCACACTCCACGCCTCACTCCCTGTACCTCACTCGCACTCCATGCCTCACTCTCTCTGTACCTCACTCACACTACATGCCTCACTCTCCCTATCTCACTCACTCCACACCTCACTCTCTCTGTACCTCACTCACACTCAATTCCTGACTCTCTCTGAACCTCACTCACACTCCACACCTCACTCTCCCTATCTCACTCACACTCCATGCCTCACTCTCTCTGTACCTCACTCACACACCATGCTTCACTCTCTCTGTACCTCAATCACACTCCACCCCTCACTCTCCCTATCTCACTCACATTCCATGCTTCACTCTCTCTGTACCTCACTCACACTCCACCCTTCATTCTCTCTGTACCTCACTCACACTCCACACCTCACTCTCTCTGTACCTCACTCACACTCCATTCCTCACTCTCTCTGTACCTCACTCACACTCCACCCCTCACTCTCTCTGTACCTCACCCACACTCCACCATTCATTCTCTCTGTACCTCACTCACACTCCACACCTCACCCTCTCTGTACCTCAATCACACTCCACCCCTCACTCTCTCTGTACCTCAATCACACTCCACCCCTCACTCTCGCTGTACCTCACTCACACTCCACGCCTCACTCTCTCTGTACCTCAATCACACTCCACCCCTCACTCTCTATGTACCTCACTCACACTCCACCCCTCACTCTCCCTATCTCACTCACACTCCACCCCTCACTCTCTCTATCTCACTCACACTCCACACCTCACTCTCCCTATCTCACTCACACCACATGCCTCACTCTCTCTGTGCCTCACTGACATTCCACGCCTAACTTTCCCTATCTCACTCACACTCCATGCTTCACTCTCTCTGTACCTCAATCACACTCCACCCTTCATTCTCTCTGTACCTCACTCACACTCCACACCTCACTCTCTCTGTACCTCACTCACACTCCATTCCTCACTCTCTCTGTACCTCACTCACACTCCACCCCTCACTCTCTCTGTACCTCACCCACACTCCACCCTTCATTCTCTCTGTACCTCACTCACACTCCACACCTCACCCTCTCTGTACCTCAATCACACTCCACCCCTCACTCTCTCTGTACCTCAATCACACTCCACCCCTCACTCTCGCTGTACCTCACTCACACTCCACGCCTCACTCTCTCTGTACCTCAATCACACTCCACCCCTCACTCTCTATGTACCTCACTCACACTCCACCCCTCACTCTCCCTATCTCACTCACACTCCACCCCTCACTCTCTCTATCTCACTCACACTCCACACCTCACTCTCCCTATCTCACTCACACCACATGCCTCACTCTCTCTGTGCCTCACTGACATTCCACGCCTAACTTTCCCTATCTCACTCACACTCCATGCTTCACTCTCTCTGTACCTCAATCACACTCCACCCCCACTCTCTCTGTACCTCACTCACACTCCATGCTTCACTCTCTCTGTACCTCACTCACACTCCACACCTCACTCTCCCTATCTCAGTCACACCCCATGCCTCACTCTCTCTGTACCTCAATCACACTCCACCCCTCACTCTCTCTGTACCTCACTCACACTCCACACCTCACTCTCCCTATCTCACTCACACCCCATGCCTCACTCTCTCTGTACCTCACACTCCACACCTCATCCTCTCTGTACCTCACTCACACTCCACACCTCACTCTCCCTATCTCACTCACACTCCAAGCCTCACTCTCTCTGTACCACACTCACATGCCACACCTCACCCTCTCTGTACCTCACTCACACTCCACCCTTCACTCTCTCTGTACCTCACTCACACTCCACACCACTCCTTAACTCACTCACACTCCATGCCTCACTCTCTGTACCACACTCACACTCCAAGCCTCACTCTCTCTGTACCTCAATCACACACCACACCTCACCCTCTCTGTACCTCACTCACACTCCAAGCCTCACTCTCTCTGTACCTCAATCACACACCACACCTCACCCTCTCTATACCTCACTCACACTCCATGCTTCACTCTCTCTGTACCTCAATCACAGTCCACCCCTCACTCTCTCTGTACCTCACTCACACTCCACCCCTCACTCTCTCTGTACCTCAATCACACTCCACCCCTCACTCTCGCTGTACCTCACTCACACTCCACGCCTCACTCTCTCTGTACCTCAATCACACTCCACCCCTCACTCTCTATGTACCTCACTCACACTCCACCCCTCACTCTCCCTATCTCACTCACACTCCACCCCTCACTCTCTCTATCTCACTCACACTCCACACCTCACTCTCCCTATCTCACTCACACCACATGCCTCACTCTCTCTGTGCCTCACTGACATTCCACGCCTAACTTTCCCTATCTCACTCACACTCCATGCTTCACTCTCTCTGTACCTCAATCACACTCCACCCCCACTCTCTCTGTACCTCACTCACACTCCATGCTTCACTCTCTCTGTACCTCACTCACACTCCACACCTCACTCTCCCTATCTCACTCACACCCCATGCCTCACTCTCTCTGTACCTCAATCACACTCCACCCCTCACTCTCTCTGTACCTCACTCACACTCCACACCTCACTCTCCCTATCTCACTCACACCCCATGCCTCACTCTCTCTGTACCTCACACTCCACACCTCATCCTCTCTGTACCTCACTCACACTCCACACCTCACTCTCCCTATCTCACTCACACTCCAAGCCTCACTCTCTCTGTACCACACTCACATGCCACACCTCACCCTCTCTGTACCTCACTCACACTCCACCCTTCACTCTCTCTGTACCTCACTCACACTCCACACCACTCTTTAACTCACTCACACTCCATGCCTCACTCTCTGTACCTCACTCACACTCCATTCCTCACTCTCGCTGTACCTCACTCACACTCCATGCCTCACTCTCTGTACCTCACTCACACTCCATTCCTCACTCTCGCTGTACCTCACTCACACTCCACCCCTCACTCTCCCTATCTCACTCACACTCCACACCTCACTCTCCCTATCTCACTCACACCCCATGCCTCACTCTCTCTGTACCTCACTCACACTCCACACCTCACTCTCCCTATCTCACTCACACCCCATGCCTCACTCTCTCTGTACCTCACACTCCACACCTCATCCTCTCTGTACCTCACTCACACTCCACACCTCACTCTCCCTATCTCAATCACATCCATGCCTCACTCTCTCTGTACCTCACTCACACTCCACCCCTCACTCTCCCTATCTCACTCACTCCACACCTCACTCTCTCTGTACCTCACTCACACTCCATTCCTCACTCTCCCTATCTCACTCACACTCCACGCCTCACTCTCTCTGTACCTCACTCACACTCCACACCTCACTCTCCCTATCTCACTCACACTCCAAGCCTCGCTCTCTCTGTACCTCACTCACACTCCACACTTCGCTCTCCCTATCTCACTCACACTCCACGCCTCACTCTCTCTGTACCTCACTCACACTCCACCCCTCACTCTCCCTATCTCACTCACACTCCACGCCTCACTCTCTCTGTACCTCACTCACACTCCATTCCTCACTCTCTCTGTACCTCACTCACACTCCACACCTCACTCTCCCTGTCTCACTTGCACTCCATGCCTCACTCTCTCTGTACCTCACTCACACTCCACACCTCACTCTCCCTATCTCACTCACACTCCATGCTTCACTCTCTCTGTACCTCACTCACACTCCATTCCTCACTCTATCTGTACCTCACTCACACTCCATTCCTCACTCTATCTGTACCTCACTCACACTCCATTCCTCACTCTATCTGTACCTCACTCACACTCCATTCCTCACTCTCTCTGTACCTCACTCACACTCCATGCCTCACTCTCTCTGTACCTCACTCACACTCCACCCCTCACTCTCTCTGTACCTCACTCACACTCCACACCTCACTCTCCCTATCTCACTCACACCCCATGCCTCACTCTCTCTGTGCCTCACTGACATTCCACGCCTAACTTTCCCTATCTCACTCACACTCCATGCTTCACTCTCTCTGTACCTCACTCACACTCCACCCATCACTCTCTCTGTACCTCACTCACACTCCACACCTCACTCTCCCTATCTCACTCACACCCCATGCCTCACTCTCTCTGTACCTCAATCACACTCCACCCCTCACTCTCTCTGTACCTCACTCACACTCCACACCTCACTCTCCCTATCTCACTCACACTCCAAGCCTCACTCTCTCTGTACCACACTCACATGCCACACCTCACCCTCTCTGTACCTCACTCACACTCCACCCTTCACTCTCTCTGTACCTCACTCACACTCCACACCACTCTTTAACTCACTCACACTCCATGCCTCACTCTCTGTACCTCACTCACACTCCATTCCTCACTCTCGCTGTACCTCACTCACACTCCATTCCTCACTCTCGCTGTACCTCACTCACACTCCATTCCTCACTCTCGCTGTACCTCACTCACACTCCACCCCTCACTCTCCCTATCTCACTCACACTCCACACCTCACTCTCCCTATCTCACTCACGCTCCAAGCCTCACTCTCTCTGTACCACACTCACATGCCACACCTCACCCTCTCTGTACCTCACTCACACTCCACCCTTCACTCTCTCTGTACCTCACTCACACTCCACACCACTCTTTAACTCACTCACACTCCATGCCTCACTCTCTGTACCTCACTCACACTCCATTCCTCACTCTCGCTGTACCTCACTCACACTCCATTCCTCACTCTCGCTGTACCTCACTCACACTCCACCCCTCACTCTCCCTATCTCACTCACACTCCACACCTCACTCTCCCTATCTCACTCACACCCCATGCCTCACTCTCTCTGTACCTCAATCACACTCCACGCCTCACTCTCTCTGTACCTCACTCACACTGCACGTCTCACTCTCTCTGTACCTCAATCACACTCCACCCCCACTCTCTCTGTACCTCACTCACACTCCACCCCTCACTCTCCCTATCTCACTCACACTCCACCCCTCACTCTCTCTATCTCACTCGCACTCCATGCCTCACTCTCTCTGTACCTCACTCACACTCCATGCTTCACTCTCTCTGTACCTCACTCACACTCCACACCTCACTCTCCCTATCTCACTCACACCCCATGCCTCACTCTCTCTGTACCTCACACTCCACACCTCATCCTCTCTGTACCTCACTCACACTCCACACCTCACTCTCCCTATCTCACTCACACTCCAAGCCTCACTCTCTCTGTACCACACTCACATGCCACACCTCACCCTCTCTGTACCTCACTCACACTCCACCCTTCACTCTCTCTGTACCTCAATCACACTCCATTCCTCACTCTCTCCGTACCTCTCTCACACTCCACACCACTCTTTAACTCACTCACACTCCATGCCTCACTCTCTGTACCTCACTCACACTCCATTCCTCACTCTCGCTGTACCTCACTCACACTCCATTCCTCACTCTCGCTGTACCTCACTCACACTCCATGCTTCACTCTCTCTGTACCTCACTCACACTCCATTCCTCACTCTCGCTGTACCTCACTCACACTCCATTCCTCACTCTCGCTGTACCTCACTCACACTCCACGCCTCACTCTCTCTGTACCTCACTCACACTCCACACCACTCTTTAACTCACTCACACTCCATGCCTCACTCTCTGTACCTCACTCACACTCCATTCCTCACTCTCGCTGTACCTCACTCACACTCCATGCTTCACTCTCTCTGTACCTCACTCACACTCCACGTCTCACTCTCTCTGTACCTCACTCACACTCCACGTCTCACTCTCTCTGTACCTCATTCACACTCCACACCTCACTCTCCCTATCTCACTCACACTCCAAGCCTCACTCTCTCTGTACCTCACTCACATGCCACACCTCACCCTCTCTGTACCTCACTCACACTCCACCCTTCACTCTCTCTGTACCTCACTCACACTCCACACCACTCTTTAACTCACTCACACTCCATGCCTCACTCTCTGTACCTCACTCACACTCCATTCCTCACTCTCTCTGTACCTCACTCACACTCCACACCTCACTCTCTCTGTGCCTCACTCACACTCCACACCACACCCTCTCTGTACCTCACTCACACTCCATTCCTCACTCTCGCTGTACCTCACTCACACTCCACACCTCACTCTCTCTGTGCCTCACTCACACTCCACACCACACCCTCTCTGTACCTCACTCACACTCCATTCCTCACTCTCGCTGTACCTCACTCACACTCCACACCTCACTCTCTCTGTGCCTCACTCACACTCCACACCACACCCTCTCTGTACCTCACTCACACTCCATTCCTCACTCTCTCTGTACCTCACTCACACTCCACACCTCACTCTCTCTGTGCCTCACTCACACTCCACACCACACCCTCTCTGTACCTCACTCACACTCCATTCCTCACTCTCGCTGTACCTCACTCACACTCCATTCCTCACTCTCTCTCTACCTCACTCACACTCCACACCTCACTCTCCCTATCTCACTCGCACTCCATGCCTCACTCTCTGTACCTCACTCACACTACATGCCTCACTGTCCCTATCTCACTCACTCCACACCTCACTCTCTCTGTACCTCACTCACACTCCATTCCTCACTCTCTCTGTACCTCACTCACACTCCACACCTCACTCTCCCTATCTCATTCGCACTCCATGCCTCACTCTCTCTGTACCTCACTCACACTCCATGCTTCACTCTCTCTGTACCTCAATCACACTCCACCCCTCACTCTCTCTGTACCTCACGCACACTCCACACCTCACTCTCCCTATCTCACACATTCCATGCTTCACTCTCTCTGTACCTCAATCACACTTCACACCTCACCCTCTCTGTACCTCATTCACTCTCCACACCTCACTCTCCCTAACTCACTCACACCCCATGCCTCACTCTCTCTGTACCTCATTCACACTCCACCCTTCACTCTCTCTGTACCTCACTCACACTCCACACCTCTCCTTATCACACTCGCACTCCATGCCTCACTATCTCTGTACCTCACTCACACTCCACACCTCACTCTCTCTGTACCTCACTCACACTCCATTCCTCACTCTCGCTGTACCTCACTCACACTCCACGCCTCACTCTCTCTGTACCTCAATCACACTCCACCCCTCACTCTCTCTGTACCTCACGCACACTCCACACCTCACTCTCCCTATCTCACTCACATTCCATGCTTCACTCTCTCTGTACCTCACTCACACTCCATGCCTCACTCTCTCTGTACCTCACTCACACTCCATGCCTCACTCTCTCTGTACCTCACTCACACTCCATGCGTCACTCTCTCTGTACCTCACTCACACTCCATGCCTCACTCTCTCTGTACCTCACTCACACTCCATTCCTCACTCTCGCTGTACCTCACTCACCCTCCAAGCCTCACTCTCTCTGTACCTCAATCACACTCCACCCCTCACTCTCTCTGTACCTCACTCACACGCCACCCCTCACTCTCCCTATCTCACTCACACTCCACCCCTCACTCTCTCTATCTCACTCGCACTCCATGCCTCACTCTCTCTGTACCTCAATCACACTCCACCCCTCACTCTCTCTGTACCTCACTCACACTCCACACCTCACTCTCCCTATCTCACTCACACCCCCATGCCTCACTCTCTCTGTACCTCACACTCCACACCTCATCCTCTCTGTACCTCACTCACACTCCACACCTCACTCTCCCTATCTCACTCACACTCCAAGCCTCACTCTCTCTGTACCTCACTCACACTCCATGCTTCACTCTCTCTGTACCTCAATCACAGTCCACCCCCCACTCTCTCTGTACCTCACTCACACTCCACCCTCACTCTCTCTGTACCTCACTCACACTCCACACCTCACTCTCCCTATCTCACTCACATTCCATGCTTCACTCTCTCTGTACCTCAATCACACTTCACAACTCACCCTCTCTGTACCTCATTCACACTCCACCCTTCACTCTCTCTGTACCTCACTCACACTCCACACCTCTCCTTATCTCACTCACACTCCATGCCTCACTCTATCTGTACCTCACTCACACTCCACGCCTCACTCTCTCTGTACCTCACTCACACTGCACGTCTCACTCTCTCTGTACCTCACTCACACTCCATGCTTCACTCTCTCTGTACCTCAATCACACTCCACCCCTCACTCTCCCTATCTCACTCACACTCCATGCTTCACTCTCTCTGTACCTCACTCACACTCCACACCTCACTCTCCCTATCTCACTCACACCCCATGCCTCACTCTCTCTGTACCTCACACTCCACACCTCATCCTCTCTGTACCTCACTCACACTCCACACCTCACTCTCCCTATCTCACTCACACTCCAAGCCTCACTCTCTCTGTACCACACTCACATGCCACACCTCACCCTCTCTGTACCTCACTCACACTCCACCCTTCACTCTCTCTGTACCTCACTCACACTCCACACCACTCCTTAACTCACTCACACTCCATGCCTCACTCTCTGTACCTCACTCACACTCCAAGCCTCACTCTCTCTGTACCTCAATCACACACCACACCTCACCCTCTCTGTACCTCACTCACACTCCAAGCCTCACTCTCTCTGTACCTCAATCACACACCACACCTCACCCTCTCTATACCTCACTCACACTCCATGCTTCACTCTCTCTGTACCTCAATCACAGTCCACCCCTCACTCTCTCTGTACCTCACTCACACTCCACACCCCACTCTATCTCACTCACACTCCATTCCTCACTCTCGCTATACGTCACTCACACTCCATGCGTCACTCTCTCTGTACCTCACTCACACTCCATGCCTCACTCTCTCTGTACCTCACTCACACTCCATTCCTCACTCTCGCTGTACCTCACTCACACTCCACGCCTCACTCCCTGTACCTCACTCACACTCCATTCCTCACTCTCGCTGTACCTCACTCACACTCCACACCTCACTCTCCCTATCTCACTCGCACTCCATGCCTCACTCTCTCTGTACCTCACTCACACTACATGCCTCACTCTCCCTATCTCACTCACTCCACACCTCACTCTCTCTGTACCTCACTCACACTCAATTCCTGACTCTCTCTGAACCTCACTCAAACTCCACACCTCACTCTCCCTATCTCACTCACACTCCATGCCTCACTCTCTCTGTACCTCACTCACACACCATGCTTCACTCTCTCTGTACCTCAATCACACTCCACCCCTCACTCTCCCTATCTCACTCACATTCCATGCTTCACTCTCTCTGTACCTCAATCACACTCCACCCCTCACTCTCTCTGTACCTCACTCACACTCCACACCTCACTCTCCCTATCTCACTCACACCCCCATGCCTCACTCTCTCTGTACCTCACACTCCACACCTCATCCTCTCTGTACCTCACTCACACTCCACACCTCACTCTCCCTATCTCACTCACACTCCAAGCCTCACTCTCTCTGTACCTCACTCACACTCCATGCTTCACTCTCTCTGTACCTCAATCACAGTCCACCCCTCACTCTCTCTGTACCTCACTCACACTCCACCCTCACTCTCTCTGTACCTCACTCACACTCCACACCTCACTCTCCCTATCTCACTCACATTCCATGCTTCACTCTCTCTGTACCTCAATCACACTTCACAACTCACCCTCTCTGTACCTCATTCACACTCCACCCTTCACTCTCTCTGTACCTCACTCACACTCCACACCTCTCCTTATCTCACTCACACTCCATGCCTCACTCTATCTGTACCTCACTCACACTCCACGCCTCACTCTCTCTGCACCTCACTCACACTGCACGTCTCACTCTCTCTGTACCTCACTCACACTCCATGCTTCACTCTCTCTGTACCTCAATCACACTCCACCCCTCACTCTCCCTATCTCACTCACACTCCATGCTTCACTCTCTCTGTACCTCACTCACACTCCACACCTCACTCTCCCTATCTCACTCACACCCCATGCCTCACTCTCTCTGTACCTCACACTCCACACCTCATCCTCTTTGTACCTCACTCACACTCCACACCTCACTCTCCCTATCTCACTCACACTCCAAGCCTCACTCTCTCTGTACCACACTCACATGCCACACCTCACCCTCTCTGTACCTCACTCACACTCCACCCTTCACTCTCTCTGTACCTCACTCACACTCCACACCACTCCTTAACTCACTCACACTCCATGCCTCACTCTCTGTACCACACTCACACTCCAAGCCTCACTCTCTCTGTACCTCAATCACACACCACACCTCACCCTCTCTGTACCTCACTCACACTCCAAGCCTCACTCTCTCTGTACCTCAATCACACACCACACCTCACCCTCTCTATACCTCACTCACACTCCATGCTTCACTCTCTCTGTACCTCAATCACAGTCCACCCCTCACTCTCTCTGTACCTCACTCACACTCCACACCCCACTCTATCTCACTCACACTCCATTCCTCACTCTCGCTATACGTCACTCACACTCCATGCGTCACTCTCTCTGTACCTCACTCACACTCCATGCCTCACTCTCTCTGTACCTCACTCACACTCCATTCCTCACTCTCGCTGTACCTCACTCACACTCCACGCCTCACTCCCTGTACCTCACTCGCACTCCATGCCTCACTCTCTCTGTACCTCACTCACACTACATGCCTCACTCTCCCTATCTCACTCACTCCACACCTCACTCTCTCTGTACCTCACTCACACTCAATTCCTGACTCTCTCTGAACCTCACTCACATTCCACACCTCACTCTCCCTATCTCACTCACACTCCATGCCTCACTCTCTCTGTACCTCACTCACACACCATGCTTCACTCTCTCTGTACCTCAATCACACTCCACCCCTCACTCTCCCTATCTCACTCACATTCCATGATTCACTCTCTCTGTACCTCACTCACACTCCACCCTTCATTCTCTCTGTACCTCACTCACACTCCACACCTCACTCTCTCTGTACCTCACTCACACTCCATTCCTCACTCTCTCTGTACCTCACCCACACTCCACCCTTCATTCTCTCTGTACCTCACTCACACTCCACACCTCACCCTCTCTGTACCTCAATCACACTCCACCCCTCACTCTCTCTGTACCTCAATCACACTCCACCCCTCACTCTCGCTGTACCTCACTCACACTCCACGCCTCACTCTCTCTGTACCTCAATCACACTCCACCCCTCACTCTCTATGTACCTCACTCACACTCCACCCCTCACTCTCCCTATCTCACTCACACTCCACCCCTCACTCTCTCTATCTCACTCGCACTCCATGCCTCACTCTCTCTGTACCTCACTCACACTCCATGCCTCACTCTCTCTGTACCTCACTCACACTCCACACCTCACTCTCCCTCTCACTCACACTCCATGCTTCACTCTCTCTGTACCTCAATCACACTCCACCCCTCACTCTCTCTGTACCTCACGCACACTCCACACCTCACTCTCCCTATCTCACTCACATTCCATGCTTCACTCTCTCTGTACCTCACTCACACTTCACAACTCACCCTCTCTGTACCTCATTCACACTCCACCCTTCACTCTCTCTGTACCTCACTCACACTCCACACCTCTCCTTATCTCACTCACACTCCATGCCTCACTCTCTCTGTACCTCACTCACACTCCATGCTTCACTCTCTCTGTACCTCAATCACACTCCACCCCTCACTCTCTCTGTACCTCACGCACACTCCGCCCTCACTCTCTCTGTACCTCACTCACACTCCATGGTTCACTCTCTCTGTACCTCACTCACACTCCACACCTCTCCTTATCTCACTCACACTCCATGCGTCACTCTCTCTGTACCTCACTCACACTCCACACCTCTCTTTATCTCACTCACACTCCATGCGTCACTCTCTCTGTACCTCACTCACACTCCATGCCTCACTCTCTCTGTACCTCACTCACACTCCACCCCTCACTCTCCCTATCTCACTCACTCCACACCTCACTCTCCCTATCTCACTCACACTCCATGCCTCACTCTCTCTGTTCCTCACTCACATTCCACACCTCACTCTCCCTAGCTCACTCACACCCCATGCCTCACTCTCTCTGTTCCTCACTCACATTCCACACCTCACTCTCCCTATCTCACACACCCCATGCCTCACTCTCTCTGTTCCTCACTCACATTCCACACCTCACTCTCCCTAGCTCACTCACACCCCATGCCTCACTCTCTCTGTTCCTCACTCACATTCCACACCTCACTCTCCCTAGCTCACTAACACCCCATGCCTCACTCTCTCTGTACCTCACTCACACTCCACACCTCTCTTTATCTCACTCACACTCCATGCCTCACTCTCTCTGTACCTCACTCACACTCCATTCCTCACTCTCGCTGTACCTCAATCACACTTCACACCTCACTCTCTCTGTACCTCACTCACACTCCATGCTTCACTCTCTCTGTACCTCAATCACACTTCACACCTCACTCTCTCTGTACCTCACTCACACTCCATGCTTCACTCTCTCTGTACCTCAATCACACTTCACACCTCACCCTCTCTGTACCTCACTCACACTCCATTCCTCACTCTCGCTGTACCTCACTCACACTCCATTCCTCACTCTCGCTGTACCTCACTCACACTGCACGTCTCACTCTCTCTGTACCTCACTCACACTCCATGCTTCACTCTCTCTGTACCTCACTCACACTCCACGCCTCACTCTCCCTATCTCACTCACACTCCAAGCCTCACTCTCTCTGTACCTCACTCACACTCCATGCTTCACTCTCTCTGTACCTCACTCACACTCCAAACCCACTCTCTCTGTACCTCAATCACTCTCCACTCCTCACTCTCTCTGTACTTCACGCACACTCCACACCTCACTCTCCCTATCTCACTCACATTCCATGCTTCACTCTCTCTGTACCTCAATCACACTTCACACCTCACCCTCTCTGTACCTCATTCACACTCCACCCTTCACTCTCTCTGTACCTCACTCACAGTCCACACCTCTCCTTATCTCACTCACACTCCATGCCTCACTCTATCTGTACCTCACTCACACTCCATTCCTCACTCTCGCTGTACCTCACTCACACTCCACGCCTCACTCTCTCTGTACCTCACTCACACTCCATGCTTCACTCTCTCTGTACCTCAATCATACTCCACCCCTCACTCTCTCTGTACCTCACGCACACTCCGCCCTCACTCTCTCTGTACCTCACTCACACTCCACCCCTCACTCTCCCTATCTCACTCACTCCACACCTCACTCTCCCTATCTCACACACCCCATGCCTCACTCTCTCTGTGCCTCACTCACATTCCACACCTCACTCTCCCTATCTCTCTCACACTCCATGCCTCACTCTCTCTGTGCCTCACTGACATTCCACGCCTAACTTTCCCTATCTCAATCACACTCCGTGCCACACTCTCTCTGTACCTCAATCACACTCCACCCCCACTCTCTCTGTACCTCACTCACACTCCACCCCTCACTCTCCCTATCTCACTCACACTCCACCCCTCACTCTCTCTATCTCACTCGCACTCCATGCCTCACTCTCTCTGTACCTCAATCACACTCCACCCCTCACTCTCTCTGTACCTCAATCACACTTCACACCTCACTCTCTCTGTACCTCACTCACACTCCATGCTTCACTCTCTCTGTACCTCAATCACACTTCACACCTCACCCTCTCTGTACCTCACTCACACTCCATTCCTCACTCTCGCTGTACCTCACTCACACTCCACACCTCATCCTCTCTGTACCTCACTCACACTCCACACCTCACTCTCCCTATCTCACTCACACTCCAAGCCTCACTCTCTCTGTACCTCACTCACACTCCATGCTTCACTCTCTCTGTACCTCACTCACACTCCACGCCTCACTCTCCCTATCTCACTCACACTCCAAGCCTCACTCTCTCTGTTCCTCACTCACATTCCACACCTCACTCTCCCTAGCTCACTCACACCCCATGCCTCACTCTCTCTGTGCCTCACTCACATTCCACACCTCACTCTCCCTATCTCACACACCCCATGCCTCACTCTCTCTGTTCCTCACTCACATTCCACACCTCACTCTCCCTAGCTCACTCACACCCCATGCCTCACTCTCTCTGTGCCTCACTCACATTCCACACCTCACTCTCCCTAGCTCACTCACACCCCATGCCTCACTCTCTCTGTGCCTCACTCACATTCCACACCTCACTCTCCCTATCTCACACACCCCATGCGTCACTCTCTCTGTACCTCACTCACACTCCACACCTCTCTTTATCTCACTCACACTCCATGCCTCACTCTCTCTGTACCTCACTCACACTCCATTCCTCACTCTCGCTGTACCTCACTCACACTCCACGCCTCACTGTCTCTGTACCTCACTCACACTCCAACCCACTCTCTCTGTACCTCACTCACACTCCACCCCTCACTCTCCCTATCTCACTCACTCCACACCACACTCTCTCTGTACCTCACTCACACTCCATGCTTCACTCTCTCTGTACCTCAATCACACTCCACACCTCACCCTCTCTGTACCTCATTCACACTCCACCCTTCACTCTCTCTGTACCTCACTCACACTCCACCCCTCACTCTCCCTATCTCACTCACTCCACACCTCACTCTCTCTGTACCTCACTCACACTCCACGTCTCACTCTCTCTGTACCTCACTCACACTCCAAGTCTCACTCTCTCTGTACCTCACTCACACTCCACACCTCACTCTATCTCACTCACACTCCATTCCTCACTCTCTCTGTACCTCACTCACACTCCACACCCACTCTCTCTGTACCTCACTCACACTCCATGGTTCACTCTCTCTGTACCTCACTCACACTCCACACCTCTCTTTATCTCACTCACACTCCATGCTTCACCCTCTCTGTACCTCATTCACACTCCACCCTTCACTCTCTCTGTACCTCACTCACACTCCACCCCTCACTCTCCCTATCTCACCCACTCCACACCTCACTCTCTCTGTACCTCAATCACACTCCACACCTCACCCTCTCTGTACCTCATTCACACTCCACCCTTCACTCTCTCTGTACCTCACTCACACTCCATGCTTCACCCTCTCTGTACCTCATTCACACTCCACCCTTCACTCTCTCTGTACCTCACTCACACTCCACCCCTCCCTCTCCCTATCTCACTCACTCCACACCTCACTCTCCCTAGCTGACTCACACCCCATGCCTCACTCTCTCTGTGCCTCACTCACATTCCACACCTCACTCTCCCTAGCTCACTCACACCCCATGCCTCACTCTCTCTGTGCCTCACTCACATTCCACACCTCACTCTCCCTAGCTCACTCACACCCCATGCCTCACTCTCTCTGTGCCTCACTCACATTCCACACCTCACTCTCCCTATCTCACACACCCCATGCGTCACCCTCTCTGTACCTCACTCACACTCCACACCTCTCTTTATCTCACTCACACTCCATGCCTCACTCTCTCTGTACCTCACTCACACTCCATTCCTCACTCTCGCTGTACCTCACTCACACTCCACGCCTCACTGTCTGTGTACCTCACTCACACTCCAACCCACTCTCTCTGTACCTCACTCACACTCCACCCCTCACTCTCCCTATCTCACTCACTCCACACCACACTCTCTCTGTACCTCACTCACACTCCACACCACACTCTCTCTGTACCTCACTCACACTCCATGCTTCACTCTCTCTGTACCTCAATCACACTCCACACCTCACCCTCTCTGTACCTCATTCACACTCCACCCTTCACTCTCTCTGTACCTCACTCACACTCCACCCCTCACTCTCCCTATCTCACTCACTCCACACCTCACTCTCTCTGTACCTCACTCACACTCCACGTCTCACTCTCTCTGTACCTCACTCACACTCCAAGTCTCACTCTCTCTGTACCTCACTCACACTCCACACCTCACTCTATCTCACTCACACTCCATTCCTCACTCTCTCTGTACCTCACTCACACTCCACACCCACTCTCTCTGTACCTCACTCACACTCCACCCCTCACTCTCCCTATCTCACTCACTCCACACCTCACTCTCTCTGTACCTCACTCACACTCCACGTCTCACTCTCTCTGTACCTCACTCACACTCCACCCTTCACACTCTCTGTACCTCACTCACACTCCACACCTCACTCTCTCTGTACCTCACTCACACTCCACACCTCACTCTCCCTATCTCTCACACTCCATCCCTCGCTCTCTCTGTACCTCACTCACACTCCACCCTTCACTCTCTCTGTACCTCACTCACACTCCACCCCTCACTCTCCCTATCTCACCCACTCCACACCTCACTCTCTCTGTACCTCAATCACACTCCACACCTCACCCTCTCTGTACCTCATTCACACTCCACCCTTCACTCTCTCTGTACCTCACTCACACTCCATGCTTCACCCTCTCTGTACCTCACTCACACTCCACCCTTCACTCTCTCTGTACCTCACTCACACTCCACCCCTCACTCTCCCTATCTCACCCACTCCACACCTCACTCTCTCTGTACCTCAATCACACTCCACACCTCACCCTCTCTGTACCTCATTCACACTCCACCCTTCACTCTCTCTGTACCTCACTCACACTCCATGCTTCACCCTCTCTGTACCTCATTCACACTCCACCCTTCACTCTCTCTGTACCTCACTCACACTCCACCCCTCACTCTCCCTATCTCACCCACTCCACCCCTCACTCTCTCTGTACCTCACTCACACTCCACCCCTCACTCTCCCTATCTCACCCACTCCACCCCTCACTCTCGCTGTACCTCACTCACACTCCACGTCTCACTCTCTCTGTACCTCACTCACACTCCACCCCTCACTCTCTCTGTACCTCACTCACACTCCACGTCTCACTCTCTCTGTACCTCACTCACACTCCACACCTCACTCTCTCTGTACCTCACTCACACTCCACGTCTCACTCTCTCTGTACCTCACTCACACTCCACGTCTCACTCTCTCTGTACCTCACTCACACTCCACCCTTCACACTCTCTGTACCTCACTCACACTCCACACCTCACTCTCCTTATCTCACTCACACTCCATCCCTCGCTCTCTCTGTACCTCACTCACACTCCACACCTCACTCTCCCTATCTCTCACACTCCATCCCTCGCTCTCTCTGTACCTCACTCACTCTCCACCCCTCTCTCTCCCTATCTCACTCACTCCACACCTCACTCTCCCTATCCCACTCACACTCCACACCTCACTCTCCCTATCTCACTCACACTCCATGCCTCACTCTCTCTGTACCTCACTCACACTACATGCCTCACTCTCCATATCTCACTCACACTCCACGCCTCACTCTCTCTGTACCTCACTCACACTGCACGTCTTACTCTCCCTGTACCTCACTCACACTCCACTCCCACTCTCTCTGTACCTCACTCACACTCCACCCCTCACTCTCTCTGTACCTCACTCACACTCCACGTCTCACTCTCTCTGTACCTCACTCACACTCCACACCTCACTCTCACTGTACCTCACTCACACTCCACGTCTCACTCTCTCTGTACCTCACTCACACTCCACCCTTCACACTCTCTGTACCTCACTCACACTCCACCCCTCACTCTCCCTATCTCACCCACTCCACCCCTCACTCTCGCTGTACCTCACTCACACTCCACGTCTCACTCTCTCTGTACCTCACTCACACTCCACCCCTCACTCTCTCTGTACCTCACTCACACTCCACGTCTCACTCTCTCTGTACCTCACTCACACTCCACACCTCACTCTCTCTGTACCTCACTCACACTCCACGTCTCACTCTCTCTGTACCTCACTCACACTCCACGTCTCACTCTCTCTGTACCTCACTCACACTCCACCCTTCACACTCTCTGTACCTCACTCACACTCCACACCTCACTCTCCTTATCTCACTCACACTCCATGCGTCACTCTCTCTGTACCTCACTCACACTCCATTCCTCACTCTCGCTGTACCTCACTCACACTCCACGCCTCACTCTCTCTGTACCTCACTCACACTCCACCCCTCACTCTCCTTATCTCACTCACACTCCATCCCTCGCTCTCTCTGTACCTCACTCACACTCCATCCCTCGCTCTCTCTGTACCTCACTCACACTCCACACCTCACTCTCTCTGTACCTCACTCACACTCCACGTCTCACTCTCTCTGTACCTCACTCACACTCCACGCCTCACTCTCTCTGTACCTCACTCACACTCCACCCCTCACTCTCCTTATCTCACTCACACTCCATCCCTCGCTCTCTCTGTACCTCACTCACACTCCATCCCTCGCTCTCTCTGTACCTCACTCACACTCCACACCTCACTCTCTCTGTACCTCACTCACACTCCACGTCTCACTCTCTCTGTACCTCACTCACACTCCACCCTTCACACTCTCTGTACCTCACTCACACTCCACACCTCACTCTCCTTATCTCACTCACACTCCATCCCTCGCTCTCTCTGTACCTCACTCACACTCCATCCCTCGCTCTCTCTGTACCTCACTCACACTCCACACCTCACTCTCCCTATCTCTCACACTCCATCCCTCGCTCTCTCTGTACCTCACTCACTCTCCACCCCTCTCTCTCCCTATCTCACTCACTCCACACCTCACTCTCCCTATTCCACTCACACTCCATGCCTCACTCTCTCTGTACCTCACTCACACTACATGCCTCACTCTCCATATCTCACTCACACTCCACGCCTCACTCTCTCTGTACCTCCTCACACTGCACGTCTCACTCTCCCTGTACCTCACTCACACTCCACTCCCACTCTCTCTGTACCTCACTCACACTCCACACCTCTCCTTATCTCACTCACACTCCATGCGTCACTCTCTCTGTACCTCACTCACACTCCATTCCTCACTCTCGCTGTACCTCACTCACACTCCACGCCTCACTCTCTCTGTACCTCACTCACACTCCATTCCTCACTCTCGCTGTACCTCACTCACACTCCATGCCTCACTCTCCCTATCTCACTCACACTCCACGCCTCACTCTCTCTGTACCTCACTCACACTGCACGTCTCACTCTCCCTGTACCTCACTCACACTCCACTCCCACTCTCTCTGTACCTCACTCACACTCCACACCTCTCCTTATCTCACTCACACTCCATGCGTCACTCTCTCTGTACCTCACTCACACTCCACGCCTCACTCTCTCTGTACCTCACTCACACTGCACGTCTCACTCTCTCTGTACCTCACTCACACTCCATGCTTCACTCTCTCTGTACCTCACTCACACTCCACGCCTCACTCTCCCTATCTCACTCACACTCCAAGCCTCACTCTATCTGTACCTCACTCACACTCCATGCTTCACTCTCTCTGTACCTCACTCACACTCCAAACCCACTCTCTCTGTACCTCAATCACTCTCCACCCCTCACTCTCTCTGTACTTCACGCACACTGAAAACCTCACTCTCCCTATCTCACTCACACTCCATGCTTCACTCTCTCTGTACCTCAATCACACTTCACACCTCACCCTCTCTGTACCTCATTCACACTCCAGCCTTCACTCTCTCTGTACCTCACTCACACTGCACACCTCTCCTTATCTCACTCACACTCCATGCCTCACTCTATCTGTACCTAACTCACACTCCATTCCTCACTCTCGCTGTACCTCACTCACACTCCACGCCTCACTCTCTCTGTACCTCACTCACACTCCATGCTTCACTCTCTCTGTACCTCAATCATACTCCACCCCTCACTCTCTCTGTACCTCACGCACACTCCGCCCTCACTCTCTCTGTACCTCACTCACACTCCACCCCTCACTCTCCCTATCTCACTCACTCCACACCTCACTCTCCCTATCTCACACACCCCATGCCTCACTCTCTCTGTGCCTCACTCACATTCCACACCTCACTCTCCCTATCTCTCTCACACTCCATGCCTCACTCTCTCTGTGCCTCACTGACATTCCACGCCTAACTTTCCCTATCTCAATCACACTCCGTGCCACACTCTCTCTGTACCTCAATCACACTCCACCCCCACTCTCTCTGTACCTCACTCACACTCCACCCCTCACTCTCCCTATCTCACTCACACTCCACCCCTCACTCTCTCTATCTCACTCGCACTCCATGCCTCACTCTCTCTGTACCTCAATCACACTCCACCCCTCACTCTCTCTGTACCTCACTCACACTCCACACCTCACTCTCCCTATCTCACTCACACCCCATGCCTCACTCTCTCTGTACCTCACACTCCACACCTCATCCCCTCTGTACCTCACTCACACTCCACACCTCTCCTTATCACACTCACACTCCATTCCTCACTCTCGCTGTACCTCAATCACACTTCACACCTCACTCTCTCTGTACCTCACTCACACTCCATGCTTCACTCTCTCTGTACCTCAATCACACTTCACCCCTCACTCTCCCTATCTCACTCACTCCACACCACACTCTCTCTGTACCTCACTCACACTCCACGACTCACTCTCTCTGTACCTCACTCACACTCCATGCTTCACTCTCTCTGTACCTCAATCACACTCCACACCTCACCCTCTCTGTACCTCACTCACACTCCATGCTTCACTCTCTCTGTACCTCAATCACACTCCACACCTCACCCTCTCTGTACCTCATTCACACTCCACCCTTCACTCTCTCTGTACCTCACTCACACTCCACCCCTCACTCTCCCTATCTCACTCACTCCACACCTCACTCTCTCTGTACCTCACTCACACTCCACGTCTCACTCTCTCTGTACCTCACTCACACTCCAAGTCTCACTCTCTCTGTACCTCACTCACACTCCACACCTCACTCTATCTCACTCACACTCCATTCCTCACTCTCTCTGTACCTCACTCACACTCCACACCCACTCTCTCTGTACCTCACTCACACTCCATGGTTCACTCTCTCTGTACCTCACTCACACTCCACACCTCTCTTTATCTCACTCACACTCCATGCATCACTCTCTCTGTACCTCACTCACACTCCATGCTTCACCCTCTCTGTACCTCATTCACACTCCACACTTCACTCTCTCTGTACCTCACTCACACTCCACCCCTCACTCTCCCTATCTCACCCACTCCACCCCTCACTCTCTCTGTACCTCACTCACACTCCACCCCTCACTCTCCCTATCTCACCCACTCCACCCCTCACTCTCGCTGTACCTCACTCACACTCCACGTCTCACTCTCTCTGTACCTCACTCACACTCCACCCCTCACTCTCTCTGTACCTCACTCACACTCCACGTCTCACTCTCTCTGTACCTCACTCACACTCCACACCTCACTCTCTCTGTACCTCACTCACACTCCACGTCTCACTCTCTCTGTACCTCACTCACACTCCACGTCTCACTCTCTCTGTACCTCACTCACACTCCACCCTTCACACTCTCTGTACCTCACTCACACTCCACACCTCACTCTCCTTATCTCACTCACACTCCATCCCTCGCTCTCTCTGTACCTCACTCACACTCCATCCCTCGCTCTCTCTGTACCTCACTCACACTCCACACCTCACTCTCCCTATCTCTCACACTCCATCCCTCGCTCTCTCTGTACCTCACTCACTCTCCACCCCTCTCTCTCCCTATCTCACTCACTCCACACCTCACTCTCCCTATCCCACTCACACTCCACACCTCACTCTCCATATCTCACTCACACTCCACGCCTCACTCTGTACCTCACTCACACTGCACGTCTTACTCTCCCTGTACCTCACTCACACTCCACTCCCACTCTCTCTGTACCTCACTCACACTCCACACCTCTCCTTATCTCACTCACACTCCATGCGTCACTCTCTCTGTACCTCACTCAAACTCCATTCCTCACTCTCGCTGTACCTCACTCACACTCCACGCCTCACTCTCTCTGTACCTCACACACTCCACCCCTCACTCTCCTTATCTCACTCACACTCCATCCCTCGCTCTCTCTGTACCTCACTCACACTCCATCCCTCGCTCTCTCTGTACCTCACTCTCACTCCACACCTCACTCTCTCTGTACCTCACTCACACTCCACGTCTCACTCTCTCTGTACCTCACTCACACTCCACGTCTCACTCTCTCTGTACCTCACTCACACTCCACCCTTCACACTCTCTGTACCTCACTCACACTCCACACCTCACTCTCCTTATCTCACTCACACTCCATCCCTCGCTCTCTCTGTACCTCACTCACACTCCATCCCTCGCTCTCTCTGTACCTCACTCACACTCCACACCTCACTCTCCCTATCTCTCACACTCCATCCCTCGCTCTCTCTGTACCTCACTCACTCTCCACCCCTCTCTCTCCCTATCTCACTCACTCCACACCTCACTCTCCCTATCCCACTCACACTCCACACCTCACTCTCCCTATCTCACTCACACTCCATGCCTCACTCTCTCTGTACCTCACTCACACTACATGCCTCACTCTCCATATCTCACTCACACTCCACGCCTCACACTCCCTGTACCTCACTCACACTCCACTCCCACTCTCTCTGTACCTCACTCACACTCTACACCTCTCCTTATCTCACTCACACTCCATGCGTCACTCTCTCTGTACCTCACTCACACTCCATTCCTCACTCTCGCTGTACCTCACTCACACTCCACGCCTCACTCTCTCTGTACCTCACTCACACTCCATTCCTCACTCTCGCTGTACCTCACCCACACTCCATGCCTCACTCTCTCTGTATCTCACTCACACTCCAACCCACTCTCTCTGTACCTCACTCACACTCCACCCCTCACTCTCCCTATCTCACTCACTCCACACCTCACTCTCCCTATCTCACACACCCCATGCCTCACTCTCTCTGTGCCTCACTCACATTCCACGTCTCACTCTCTCTGTACCTCACTCACACTCCATGCTTCACTCTCTCTGTACCTCAATCACACTCCACACCTCACCCTCTCTGTACCTCATTCACACTCCACCCTTCACTCTCTCTGTACCTCACTCACACTCCACCCCTCACTCTCCCTATCTCACTCACTCCACACCTCACTCTCTCTGTACCTCACTCACACTCCACGTCTCACTCTCTCTGTACCTCACTCACACTCCACCCTTCACACTCTCTGTACCTCACTCACACTCCACACCTCACTCTCCTTATCTCACTCACACTCCATCCCTCGCTCTCTCTGTACCTCACTCACACTCCATCCCTCGCTCTCTCTGTACCTCACTCACACTCCACACCTCACTCTCCCTATCTCTCACACTCCATCCCTCGCTCTCTCTGTACCTCACTCACTCTCCACCCCTCTCTCTCCCTATCTCACACTCCACACCTCACTCTCCCTATCCCACTCACACTCCACACCTCACTCTCCATATCTCACTCACACTCCATGCCTCACTCTCTCTGTACCACACTCACACTCCACCCCCACTCTCTCTGTACCTCACTCACACTCCACTCCCACTCTCTCTGTATCTCACTCACACTCCACACCTCTCCTTATCTCACTCACACTCCATGCGTCACTCTCTCTGTACCTCACTCACACTCCACACCTCTCTTTATCTCACTCACACTCCATGCCTCACTCTCTCTGTACCTCACTCACACTCCATTCCTCACTCTCGCTGTACCTCACTCACACTCCACGCCTCACTCTCTCTGTACCTCACTCACACTCCAACCCACTCTCTCTGTACCTCACTCACACTCCACCCCTCACTCTCCCTATCTCACTCACTCCACACCACACTCTCTCTGTACCTCACTCACACTCCACGTCTCACTCTCTCTGTACCTCAATCACACTCCACACCTCACCCTCTCTGTACCTCATTCACACTCCACCCTTCACTCTCTCTGTACCTCACTCACACTCCATGCTTCACCCTCTCTGTACCTCATTCACACTCCACCCTTCACTCTCTCTGTACCTCACTCACACTCCACCCCTCACTCTCCCTATCTCACCCACTCCACCCCTCACTCTCTCTGTACCTCACTCACACTCCACCCCTCACTCTCCCTATCTCACCCACTCCACCCCTCACTCTCGCTGTACCTCACTCACACTCCACGTCTCACTCTCTCTGTACCTCACTCACACTCCACCCCTCACTCTCTCTGTACCTCACTCACACTCCACGTCTCACTCTCTCTGTACCTCACTCACACTCCACACCTCACTCTCTCTGTACCTCACTCACACTCCACGTCTCACTCTCTCTGTACCTCACTCACACTCCACGTCTCACTCTCTTTGTACCTCACTCACACTCCACCCTTCACACTCTCTGTACCTCACTCACACTCCACACCTCACTCTCCTTATCTCACTCACACTCCATCCCTCGCTCTCTCTGTACCTCACTCACACTCCATCCCTCGCTCTCTCTGTACCTCACTCACACTCCACACCTCACTCTCCCTATCTCTCACACTCCATCCCTCGCTCTCTCTGTACCTCACTCACTCTCCACCCCTCTCTCTCCCTATCTCACTCACTCCACACCTCACTCTCCCTATCCCACTCACACTCCACGCCTCACTCTCTCTGTACCTCACTCACACTGCACGTCTCACTCTCTCTGTACCTCACTCACACTCCACCCCTCACTCTCCCTATCTCACTCACTCCACACCACACTCTCTCTGTACCTCACTCACACTCCACGCTTCACTCTCTCTGTACCTCACTCACACTCCACACCTCACCCTCTCTGTACCTCATTCACACTCCACCCTTCACTCTCTCTGTACCTCACTCACACTCCACCCCTCACTCTCCCTATCTCACCCACTCCACACCTCACTCTCTCTGTACCTCACTCACACTCCACGTCTCACTCTCTCTGTACCTCACTCACACTCCACACCTCACTCTCCCTATCTCACCCACTCCACAACTCACTCTCTCTGTACCTCACTCACACTCCACGTCTCACTCTCTCTGTACCTCACTCACACTCCACACCTCACTCTCGCTGTACCTCACTCACACTCCACGTCTCACTCTCTCTGTACCTCACTCACACTCCACACCTCACTCTCCTTATCTCACTCACACTCCATCCCTCGCTCTCTCTGTACCTCACTCACACTCCACACCTCACTCTCCCTATCTCTCACACTCCATCCCTCGCTCTCTCTGTACCTCACTCACTCTCCACCCCTCTCTCTCCCTATCTCACTCACTCCACACCTCACTCTCCCTATCCCACTCACACTCCACACCTCACTCTCCCTATCTCACTCACACTCCATGCCTCACTCTCTCTGTACCTCACTCACACTACATGCCTCACTCTCCATATCTCACTCACACTCCACGCCTCACTCTCCCTGTACCTCACTCACACTCCACTCCCACTCTCTCTGTACCTCACTCACACTCCACACCTCTCCTTATCTCACTCACACTCCATGCGTCACTCTCTCTGTACCTCACTCACACTCCATCCCTCGCTCTCTCTGTACCTCACTCACACTCCACACCTCACTCTCCCTATCTCTCACACTCCATCCCTCGCTCTCTCTGTACCTCACTCACTCTCCACCCCTCTCTCTCCCTATCTCACTCACTCCACACCTCACTCTCCCTATTCCACTCACACTCCATGCCTCACTCTCTCTGTACCTCACTCACACTACATGCCTCACTCTCCATATCTCACTCACACTCCACGCCTCACTCTCTCTGTACCTCCTCACACTGCACGTCTCACTCTCCCTGTAGCTCACTCACACTCCACTCCCACTCTCTCTGTACCTCACTCACACTCCACACCTCTCCTTATCTCACTCACACTCCATGCGTCACTCTCTCTGTACCTCACTCACACTCCATTCCTCACTCTCGCTGTACCTCACTCACACTCCACGCCTCACTCTCTCTGTACCTCACTCACACTCCATTCCTCACTCTCGCTGTACCTCACTCACACTCCATGCCTCACTCTCCCTATCTCACTCACACTCCACGCCTCACTCTCTCTGTACCTCACTCACACTGCACGTCTCACTCTCCCTGTACCTCACTCACACTCCACTCCCACTCTCTCTGTACCTCACTCACACTCCACACCTCTCCTTATCTCACTCACACTCCATGCGTCACTCTCTCTGTACCTCACTCACACTCCACGCCTCACTCTCTCTGTACCTCACTCACACTGCACGTCTCACTCTCTCTGTACCTCACTCACACTCCATGCTTCACTCTCTCTGTACCTCACTCACACTCCACGCCTCACTCTCCCTATCTCACTCACACTCCAAGCCTCACTCTATCTGTACCTCACTCACACTCCATGCTTCACTCTCTCTGTACCTCACTCACACTCCAAACCCACTCTCTCTGTACCTCAATCACTCTCCACCCCTCACTCTCTCTGTACTTCACGCACACTCCACACCTCACTCTCCCTATCTCACTCACACTCCATGCTTCACTCTCTCTGTACCTCAATCACACTTCACACCTCACCCTCTCTGTACCTCATTCACACTCCACCCTTCACTCTCTCTGTACCTCACTCACACTCCACACCTCTCCTTATCTCACTCACACTCCATGCCTCACTCTATCTGTACCTCACTCACACTCCATTCCTCACTCTCGCTGTACCTCACTCACACTCCACGCCTCACTCTCTCTCTATCTCACTCACACTCCATGCCTCACTCTATCTGTACCTCACTCACACTCCATTCCTCACTCTCGCTGTACCTCACTCACACTCCACGCCTCACTCTCTCTGTACCTCACTCACACTCCATGCTTCACTCTCTCTGTACCTCAATCATACTCCACCCCTCACTCTCTCTGTACCTCACGCACACTCCGCCCTCACTCTCTCTGTACCTCACTCACACTCCACCCCTCACTCTCCCTATCTCGCTCACTCCACACCTCACTCTCCCTATCTCACACACCCCATGCCTCACTCTCTCTGTGCCTCACTCACATTCCACACCTCACTCTCCCTATCTCTCTCACACTCCATGCCTCACTCTCTCTGTGCCTCACTGACATTCCACGCCTAACTTTCCCTATCTCAATCACACTCCGTGCCACACTCTCTCTGTACCTCAATCACACTCCACCCCCACTCTCTCTGTACCTCACTCACACTCCACCCCTCACTCTCCCTATCTCACTCACACTCCACCCCTCACTCTCTCTATCTCACTCGCACTCCATGCCTCACTCTCTCTGTACCTCAATCACACTCCACCCCTCACTCTCTCTGTACCTCACTCACACTCCACACCTCACTCTCCCTATCTCACTCACACCCCATGCCTCACTCTCTCTGTACCTCACACTCCACACCTCATCCCCTCTGTACCTCACTCACACTCCACACCTCTCCTTATCACACTCACACTCCATTCCTCACTCTCGCTGTACCTCAATCACACTTCACACCTCACTCTCTCTGTACCTCACTCACACTCCATGCTTCACTCTCTCTGTACCTCAATCACACTTCACACCTCACTCTCTCTGTACCTCACTCACACTCCATGCTTCACTCTCTCTGTACCTCAATCACACTTCACACCTCACCCTCTCTGTACCTCACTCACACTCCATTCCTCACTCTCGCTGTACCTCACTCACACTCCACACCTCATCCTCTCTGTACCTCACTCACACTCCACAACTCACTCTCCCTATCTCACTCACACTCCAAGCCTCACTCTCTCTGTACCTCACTCACACTCCATGCTTCACTCTCTCTGTACCTCACTCACACTCCACGCCTCACTCTCCCTATCTCACTCACACTCCAAGCCTCACTCTCTCTGTTCCTCACTCACATTCCACACCTCACTCTCCCTAGCTCACTCACACCCCATGCCTCACTCTCTCTGTGCCTCACTCACATTCCACACCTCACTCTCCCTAGCTCACTCACACCCATGCCTCACTCTCTCTGTGCCTCACTCACATTCCACACCTCACTCTCCCTATCTCACACACCCCATGCGTCACTCTCTCTGTACCTCACTCACACTCCACACCTCTCTTTATCTCACTCACACTCCATGCCTCACTCTCTCTGTACCTCACTCACACTCCATTCCTCACTCTCGCTGTACCTCACTCACACTCCACGCCTCACTGTCTCTGTACCTCACTCACACTCCAACCCACTCTCTCTGTACCTCACTCACACTCCACCCCTCACTCTCCCTATCTCACTCACTCCACACCACACTCTCTCTGTACCTCACTCACACTCCACGACTCACTCTCTCTGTACCTCACTCACACTCCATGCTTCACTCTCTCTGTACCTCAATCACACTCCACACCTCACCCTCTCTGTACCTCATTCACACTCCACCCTTCACTCTCTCTGTACCTCACTCACACTCCACCCCTCACTCTCCCTATCTCACTCACTCCACACCTCACTCTCTCTGTACCTCACTCACACTCCACGTCTCACTCTCTCTGTACCTCACTCACACTCCAAGTCTCACTCTCTCTGTACCTCACTCACACTCCACACCTCACTCTATCTCACTCACACTCCATTCCTCACTCTCTCTGTACCTCACTCACACTCCACACCTCACTCTCTCTGTACCTCACTCACACTCCACACCTCTCTTTATCTCACTCACACTCCATGCATCACTCTCTCTGTACCTCACTCACACTCCTTGCTTCACCCTCTCTGTACCTCATTCACACTCCACCCTTCACTCTCTCTGTACCTCACTCACACTCCATGCTTCACCCTCTCTGTACCTCATTCACACTCCACCCTTCACTCTCTCTGTACCTCACTCACACTCCACCCCTCACTCTCCCTATCTCACCCACTCCACCCCTCACTCTCTCTGTACCTCACTCACACTCCACCCCTCACTCTCCCTATCTCACCCACTCCACCCCTCACTCTCGCTGTACCTCACTCACACTCCACGTCTCACTCTCTCTGTACCTCACTCACACTCCACCCCTCACTCTCTCTGTACCTCACTCACACTCCACGTCTCACTCTCTCTGTACCTCACTCACACTCCACACCTCACTCTCTCTGTACCTCACTCACACTCCACGTCTCACTCTCTCTGTACCTCACTCACACTCCACGTCTCACTCTCTCTGTACCTCACTCACACTCCACCCTTCACACTCTCTGTACCTCACTCACACTCCACACCTCACTCTCCTTATCTCACTCACACTCCATCCCTCGCTCTCTCTGTACCTCACTCACACTCCATCCCTCGCTCTCTCTGTACCTCACTCACACTCCACACCTCACTCTCCCTATCTCTCACACTCCATCCCTCGCTCTCTCTGTACCTCACTCACTCTCCACCCCTCTCTCTCCCTATCTCACTCACTCCACACCTCACTCTCCCTATCCCACTCACACTCCACACCTCACTCTCCATATCTCACTCACACTCCACGCCTCACTCTCTCTGTACCTCACTCACACTGCACGTCTTACTCTCCCTGTACCTCACTCACACTCCACTCCCACTCTCTCTGTACCTCACTCACACTCCACACCTCTCCTTATCTCACTCACACTCCATGCGTCACTCTCTCTGTACCTCACTCACACTCCATTCCTCACTCTCGCTGTACCTCACTCACACTCCACGCCTCACTCTCTCTGTACCTCACACACTCCACCCCTCACTCTCCTTATCTCACTCACACTCCATCCCTCGCTCTCTCTGTACCTCACTCACACTCCATCCCTCGCTCTCTCTGTACCTCACTCACACTCCACACCTCACTCTCTCTGTACCTCACTCACACTCCACGTCTCACTCTCTCTGTACCTCACTCACACTCCACGTCTCACTCTCTCTGTACCTCACTCACACTCCACCCTTCACACTCTCTGTACCTCACTCACACTCCACACCTCACTCTCCTTATCTCACTCACACTCCATCCCTCGCTCTCTCTGTACCTCACTCACACTCCATCCCTCGCTCTCTCTGTACCTCACTCACACTCCACACCTCACTCTCCCTATCTCTCACACTCCATCCCTCGCTCTCTCTGTACCTCACTCACTCTCCACCCCTCTCTCTCCCTATCTCACTCACTCCACACCTCACTCTCCCTATCCCACTCACACTCCACACCTCACTCTCCCTATCTCACTCACACTCCATGCCTCACTCTCTCTGTACCTCACTCACACTACATGCCTCACTCTCCATATCTCACTCACACTCCACGCCTCACTCTCCCTGTACCTCACTCACACTCCACTCCCACTCTCTCTGTACCTCACTCACACTCTACAACCTCTCCTTATCTCACTCACACTCCATGCGTCACTCTCTCTGTACCTCACTCACACTCCATTCCTCACTCTCGCTGTACCTCACTCACACTCCACGCCTCACTCTCTCTGTACCTCACTCACACTCCATTCCTCACTCTCGCTGTACCTCACTCACACTCCATGCCTCACTCTCTCTGTATCTCACTCACACTCCAACCCACTCTCTCTGTACCTCACTCACACTCCACCCCTCACTCTCCCTATCTCACTCACTCCACACCTCACTCTCCCTATCTCACACACCCCATGCCTCACTCTCTCTGTGCCTCACTCACATTCCACGTCTCACTCTCTCTGTACCTCACTCACACTCCATGCTTCACTCTCTCTGTACCTCAATCACACTCCACACCTCACCCTCTCTGTACCTCATTCACACTCCACCCTTCACTCTCTCTGTACCTCACTCACACTCCACCCCTCACTCTCCCTATCTCACTCACTCCACACCTCACTCTCTCTG
>NW_026780500.1:0-33772 GCF_030144855.1 Hypanus sabinus | reverse complement strand
GGTAAAGAATCCCCCCCACAACCCCCATCTCCGCTCCCCTCTCTATTCTGAGGCCGTGTCCTCTGGACATGAACTCTCCCACCCCCCGGGTAAAGAATCCCCCCCACAACCCCCATCTCCGCTCCCCTCTCTATTCTGAGGCCGTGTCCTCTGGACTTGAACCTCTCCCCCCCGGGTAAAGAAACCCCCCCACAAACCCCATCTCCGCTCCCCTCTCTATTCTGAGGCCGTGTCCTCTGGACTTGAACTCTCCCCCCCCGGGTAAAGAAACCCCCCACAACCCCCATCTCCGCTCCCCTCTCTATTCTGAGGCCGTGTCCTCTGGACTTGAACTCTCCCAAGCCCCCCCCGGGTAAAGAATCCCCCGCCCACAACCCCCATCACCGCTCCCCTCTCTATTCTGAGGCCGTGTCCTCTGGACATGAACTCTCCCACCCCGCCCCGGGTAAAGAATCCACCCTCCACAACCCCCATCTCCGCTCCCCTCTCTATTCTGAGGCCGTGTCCTCTGGACATGAACTCTCCCACCCCCCCGGGTAAGAATCCCCCCCCCCCCCACAACCCCCATCTCCGCTCCCCTCTCTATTCTGAGGCCGTGTCCTCTGGACTTGAGCTCTCCCCCCCCCCCCGGGTAAAGAATCCCCCCCCCACAACCCCCATCTGCGCTCCCCTCTCTATTCTGAGGCCGTGTCCTCTGGACATGAACTCTCCCACCCCCGCCCGGGTAAAGAATCCCCCCCCACAACCCCCATCTCCGCTCCCCTCTCTATTCTGAGGCCGTGTCCTCTGGAACTCTCCCACCCCCCCCCCGGGTAAAGAATCCCCCCCCCACAACCCCCATCTCCGCTCCCCTCTCTATTCTGGAGGCCGTGTCCTCTGGACTTGAACTCATCCCCCCCCCCGGGTAAAGAATCCCCCCCCCACAACCCCCATCTCCGCTCCCCTCTCTATTCTGAGGCCGTGTCCTCTGGAACTCTCCCCCCCCCCCCCGGTAAAGAATCCCCCCACAACCCCCATCTCCGCTCCCATCTCTATTCTGAGCCGTGTCCTCTGGACTTTAACTCTCCCCCCCCCCGGGTAAAGAATCCCCCCCCACAACCCCCATCTCCGCTCCCCTCTCTATCTGAGGCCGTGTCCTCTGGACTTGAACTCTCCCACCACCCCGGGTAAAGAATCCCCCCCCCACAACCCCCATCTCCGCTCCCCTCTCTATTCTGAGGCCGTGTCCTCTGGACATGAACTCTCCCACCCCCCCCCCGGGTAAAGAATCCCCCCCCACAACCCCCATCTCCGCTCCCCTCTCTATTCTGAGGCCGTGTCCTCAGAGACTTGAAACTCTCCCAACCCCCCCCCCGGGTAAAGAATCCCCCCCCCACAACCCCCATCTCCGCTCCCTCTCTATTCTGAGGCCGTGTCCTCTGGACATGAACTCTCCCACAGCCCCCCCGGGTAAAGAATCCCCCCCCCCACAACCCCCATCTCCGCTCCCCTCTCTATTCTGAGGCCGTGTCCCTCTGGACTTGAATCTCCCCCCACCGGGTAAAGAATCCCCCCCCACAAACCCCCATCTCCGCTCCCCTCTCTATTCTGAGGCCGTGTCCTCTGGACATGAACTCTCCCCCCCCCCCGGGGAAAGAATCCCCCCCACAACCCCCATCTCCGCTCCCCTCTCTATTCTGAGGCCGTGTCCTCTGGACTTTGAACTCTCCCCCCCCCGGGTAAAGAATCCCCCCCCCACAACCCCCATCTCCGCTCCCCTCTCTATTCTGAGGCCGTGTCCTCTGGACTTGAACTCTCCCACCCCCCCCGGGTAAAGAATCCCCCCCACAGCCCCCATCTCCGCTCCCCTCTCTATTCTGAGGCCGTGTCCTCTGGACTTGAACTCTCCCACCCCCCCCGGGTAAAGAATCCCCCCCCACAACCCCCATCTCCGCTCCCCTCTCTATTCTGAGGCTGTGTCCTCTGGACATGAACTCTCCCACCCCCCCTGGTAAAGAATCCCCCCCCCACAACCCCCATCTCCGCTACCCTCTCTATTCTGAGGCCGTATCCTCTGACTTGAACTCTCCCACCCCCCCCCGGGTAAAGAATCCCCCCCCCCACAACCCCCATCTCCGCTACCCTCTCTATTCTGAGCCGTGTCCTCTGGACTTGAACTCTCCCCCCCCCGGGTAAATAATCCCCCCCCCACAACCCCCATCTCCGCTCCCCTCTCTATTCTGAGGCCGTGTCCTCTGGACATGAACTCTCCCACCCCCCCCCCCGGGTAAAGAATCCCCCCCCCCACCATCCCAATCTCCCGCTCCCCTCTCTATTCTGAGGCCGTGTCCTCTGGACATGAACTCTCCCCCCCCCCCCCCGGGTAAAGAATCCCCCCCCCACAACCCCCATCTCCGCTCCCCTCTCTATTCTGAGGCCGTGTCCTCTGGACAGGAACTCTCCCACCCCCCCCCGGGTAAAGAATCTCCCCCCCACAACCCCCATCTCCGCTCCCCTCTCTATTCTGAGGCCGTGTCCTCTGGACTTGAACTCTCCGCTCCCAACCCCCCGGGTAAAGAATACCCCCCACAACCCCCATCTCCGCTCCCCTCTCTATTCTGAGGCCGTGTCCTCTGGACTTGAACTCTCCCACCCCCCCCCAGGTAAAGAATCCCCCCCCCACAACCCCATCTCCGCTCCCCTCTCTATTCTGAGGCCGTGTCCCTCTGGACATGAACTCTCCCACCCCCCCCGGGTAAAGAATCCCCCCCCACACTAACTCCCATCTCCGCTCCCCTCTCTATTCTGAGGCCATGTCCTCTGGGACATGAACTCCCCCCCCCCCCAGGTAAAGAATCCCCCCCCCACAACTCCCATCTCCGCTCCCCTCTCTATCTGAGGCCGTGTCCTCTGGACTTGAACTCTCCCCCCCCCCCGGGTAAAGAATCCCCCCCCCACAACCCCCATCTCCGCTCCCCTCTCTGTTCTGAGGCCGTGTCCTCTGGACTTGAACTCTCCCACCCCCCCGGGTAAAGAATCCCCCCCCCACAACCCCCATCTCCGCTACCCTCTCTATTCTGAGGGCCGTGTCCTCTGGACATGAACTCTCTCATCCCCCCCCGGGTAAAGATCCCCCCCACAACCCCCATCTCCGCTCCCTCTCTATTCTGAGGCCGTGTCCTCTGGACTTGAACTCTCCCCCCACCGGGTAAAGAATCCCCCCCCCACAACCCCCATCTCCGCTCCCCCTCTCTATTCTGAGGCCGTGTCCTCTGGACTTGAACTCTCCCACCCCCCCCCCGGGTAAAGAATCCCCCCCCACAACCCCATCTCCGCTCCCCTCTCTATTCTGAGGCCGTGTCCTCTGGACATGAACTCTCTCCCACCCCCCCCGGGTAAAGAATCCCCCCCCCACAACCCCCATCTCCGCTCCCCTCTCTATTCTGAGCCGTGTCCTCTGGACTTGAACTCCTCCCACCCCCCCCGGGTAAAGAATCCCCCCCCCACAACCCCCATCTCCGCTCCCCTCTCTATTCCGAGGCCGTGTCCCCTGGACTTGAACTCTCCCCCCCCCCCGGGGTAAAGAATCCCCCCCCACAACCCCCATCTCCGCTCCCCTCTCTATTCTGAGGCGTGTCCTCTGGACTTGAACTCTCCCACCCCCCCGGGTAAAGAATCCCCCCCCCCACAACCCCCATCTCCGCTCGCCTCTCTATTCTGAGGCCGTGTCCTCTGGGCTTGAAATCTCCATCCCCCCCCAGGTAAAGAATCCCCCCCACAACTCCATCTCGCTCCCCTCTATTCTGAGGCCATGTCCTCTGGACTTGAACTCTCCCACCCCCCCGGGTAAAGAATCCCCCCCCCCACAACCCCCATCTCGCTCCCCTCTCTATTCTGAGGCCGTGTCCTCCTGGACATGAACTCTCCCACCCCCCCCGGGTAAAGAATCCCCCCCCACAACCCCCATCTCCGCTCCCCTCTCTATTCTGAGGCCGTGTCCTCTGGACATGAACTCTCCCACCCAACCCCCCCGGGTAAAGAATCCCCCCGCACAACCCCCATCTCCGCTCCCCTCTCTATTCTGAGGCCGTGTCCTCTGGACTTGAACTCTCCCCCCACCGGGTAAAGAATCCCCCCCCCACAACCCCCATCTCCGCTCCCCTCTCTATTCTGAGCCGTGTCCTCTGGACTTGAACTCTCCCCCCCCAGGGTAAAGAATCACCCCCCACAACCCCATCTCCGCTCCCCTCTCTATTCTGAGGCCGTGTCCTCTGGACTTGAACTCAACCCCCCCCCGGGGTAAAGAATTACCCCCCACAACCCCCATCTCCGCTCCCCTCTCTATTCTGAGGCCATGTCCTCTGGACATGAACTCTCCCACCCCCCCGGGGTAAAGAATCACCCCCCACAACCTCCATCTCCGCTCCCCTCTATTCTGAGGCCATGTCCTCTGGACTTGAACTCTCCCACCCCCCCGGGTAAAGAATCCCCCCCCCCACAACCCCCATCTCCGCTCCCCTCTCTATTCTGAGGCCGTGTCCTCTGGACATGAACTCTCCCACCCCCCCCGGGTAAAGAATCCCCCCCCACAACCCCCATCTCCGCTCCCCTCTCTATTCTGAGGCCGTGTCCTCTGGACATGAACTCTCCCACCCAACCCCCCCCGGGTAAAGAATCCCCCCCACAACCCCCATCTCCGCTCCCCTCTCTATTCTGAGGCCGTGTCCTCTGGACTTGAACTCCTCCCCCCACCGGGTAAAGAATCCCCCCCCCCACAACCCCCATCTCCGCTCCCCTCTCTATTCTGAGGCCGTGTCCCTCTGGACTTGAACTCTCCCCCCCCCCGGGGTAAAGAATCACCCCCCACAACCCCCATCTCCGCTCCCCTCTCTATTCTGAGGCCGTGTCCTCTGGACTTGAACTCTCCCCCCCCCCCGGGGTAAAAGAATCACCCCCCACAACCCCCATCTCCGCTCCCCTCTCTATTCTGAGGCCGTGTCCCTCTGGACTTGAACTCTCCCAACCCCCCCCGGGTAAAGAATCCCCCCCCCACAACCCCCATCTCCGCTCCCCTCTCTATTCTGAGGCCGTGTCCTCTGGACTTGAACTCTCCCAACCCCCCCCGGGTAAAGAATCCCCCCCCCACAACCCCCATCTCCGCTCCCCTCTCTATTCTGAGGCCGTGTCCTCTGGACTTGAACTCTCCCACCCCCCCCCGGGTAAAGAATCCCCACCCCCACAACCCCCATCTCCGCTCCCCTCTCTATTCAGAGGCCGTGTCCTCTGGACTTGAACTCTCCCCTCCCCCCGGTAAAGAATCCCCCCCCACAACCCCCATCTCCGCTCCCCTCTCTATTCTGAGCCGTGTCCTCTGGACTTGAACTCTCCACCCCCCCGGGTAAAGAATCCCCCCCCCCCACAACCCCATCTCCGCTCGCCTCTCTATTCTGAGGCCGTGTCCTCTGGACTTGAAACTCTCCCATCCCCCCCCGGGTAAAGAATCCCCCCCCCACAACCCCCATCTCCGCTCCCCTCTCTATTCTGAGGCCATGTCCTCTGGACTTGAACTCTCCCACCCCCCCCCGGGTAAAGAATCCCCCCCCCCCCACAACCCCCATCTCCGCTCCCCTCTCTATTCTGAGGCCGTGTCCTCTGGACATGAACTCTCCCACCCCCCCCGGGTAAAGAATCCCCCCCCACAACACCCATCTCCGCTCCCCTCTCTATTCTGAGGCCGTGTCCTCTGGACATGAACTCTCCGACCCAACCCCCCCCGGGTAAGAATCCCCCCCCACAACCCCCATCTCCGCTCCACTCTCTATTCTGAGGCCATGTCCCTCTGGACTTGAACTCTCCACCCCCCTCCCGGGTAAAGAATCCCCCCCCACAACCCCCATCTCCGCTCCCCTCTCTATTCTGAGGCCGTGTCTCTGGACATGACTCTCCCACCCCCCCCGGGTAAAGAATCCCCCCCCCCACAACCCCCATCTCCGCTCCCCTCTCTATTCTGAGGCCGTTTCCTCTGGACATGAACTCTCCCACCCCCCTCCCGGGTAAAGAATCCCCCCCCCACAACCCCCATCTCCGCTCCCCTCTGTATTCTGAGGCCGTGTCCTCTGGACTTGAACTCTCCCCCCCCCCGGTAAAGAATCCCCACCCCACAACCCCCATCTCCGCTCCCGTCTCTACTCTGAGGCCGTGTCCTCTGGACTTGAACTCTCCCACCCCCCCCGGGTAAAGAATCCCCCCCCCCCCCACAATCCCCATCTCCACTCCCTCTCTATTCTGAGGCCGTGTCCTCTGGACTTGAACTCTCCCCCACCGGGTAAAGAATCCCCCCCCCACAACCCCCATCTCCGCTCCCCTCTCTATTCTGAGGCCGTGTCCTCTGGACTTGAACTCTCCCCCCCCCCCCCGGGGTAAAGAATCACCCCCCACAACCCCCATCTCCGCTCCCCTCTCTATTCTGAGGCCATGTCCTCTGGACTTGAACACTCCCTCACCCCCCCGGGTAAAGAATCCCCCCCCCCACAACCCCCATCTCCGCTCCCCTCTCTATTCTGAGGCCGTGTCCTCTGGACATGAACTCTCCCCCCCCGCCCCGGGTAAAGAATCCCCCCCCACAACCCCCATCTCCGCTCCCCTCTCTATTCTGAGGCTGTGTCCTCTGGAACTCCTCCCACCCCCCCCCGGGTAAAGAATCCCCCCCCCACAACCCCCATCTCCCGCTCCCCTCTCTATTCTGAGGCCGTGTCCTCTGGACTTGAACTCTCCCCCCCCCCCGGGTAAAGAATCCCCCCCCCACAACCCCCATCTCCGCTCCCCTCTCTATTCTGAGGCCGTGTCCTCTGGAACTCTCCCCCCCCCCGGTTAAAGAATCCCCCCCCCACAACCCCCATCTCCGCTCCGTCTCTATTCTGAGGCCGTGTCCTCTGGACTTGAACTCTCCCCCCCCCGGGGTAAAGAATCCCCCCCCCACAACCCCCATCTCCGCTCCCATCTCTATTCTGAGGCCGTGTCCTCTGGACTTGAACCCTCCCCCCCCCCCGGGTAAAGAATCCCCCCCCACAACCCCCATCTCCGCTCCCCTCTCTATTCTGAGGCCGTGTCCTCTGGACTTGAACTCTCCCACCACCCCGGGTAAAGAATCCCCCCCCCACAACCCCCATCTCCCGCTCCCCTCTCTATTCTGAGGCCGTGTCCTCTGGACATGAACTCTCCCACCCCCCCCCGGGTAAAGAATCCCCCCCCACAACCCCCATCTCCGCTCCCCTCTCTATTCTGAGGCCGTGTCCTACGGACATGAACTCTCCCCCCCCCGGGTAAAGAATCCCCCCCCCACAACCCCCATATCTGCTCCCCTCTCTATTCTGAGGCCGTGTCCTCTGGACTTGAACTCTCCCCCCCCCCCGGATAAAGAATCCCCCCCCACAACCCCCATCTCCGCTCCCCCCTCTATTCTGAGGCCGTGTCCTCTGGACTTGAACTCTCCCACCCCCCCCCGGGTAAAGAATCCCCCCCCACAACCCCCATCTCCGCTCCCCTCTCTATTCTGAGGCCGTGTCCTCTGGACTTGAACTCTCCCACCGCCCCCCCGGGTAAAGAATCCCCCCCCCACAACCCCCATCTCCGCTCCCCTCTCTATTCTGAGGCTGTGTCCTCTGGACATGAACTCTCCCACCCCCCCCCGGGTAAAGAATCCCCCCCCCCACAACCCCCATCTCCGCTCCGCTCTCTATTCTGAGGCCGTGTCCTCTGGACTTGAACTCTCCCCCCCCCCCGGTAAAGAATCCCCCCCCACAACCCCCATCTCCGCTCCCCTCTCTATTCTGAGGCCATGTCCTCTGGACTTGAACTCTCCCACCGCCCCCCCGGGTAAAGAATCCCCCCCCCCACAACCCCCATCTCCGCTCCCCTCTCTATTCTGAGGCCGTGTCCTCTGGACTTGAACTCTCCCCCCCCCCCGGTAAAGAATCCCCCCCCACAACCCCCATCTCTGCTCCCCTCTCTATTCTGAGGCCGTGTCCTCTGGACTTGAACTCTCCCCCCCCGGGTAAAGAATTCCCCCCCCACAACCCCCATCTCCGCTCCCCTCTCTATTCTGAGGCCGTGTCCTACGGACATGAACTCTCCCCCCCCCGGGTAAAGAATCCCCCCCCCACAACCCCCATCTCTGCTCCCCTCTCTATTCTGAGGCCGTGTCCTCTGGACTTGAACTCTACCCCCCCCCCCGGGTAAAGAATCCCCCCCCCACAACCCCCATCTCCGCTCCCTCTCTATTCTGAGGCCGTGTCCTCTGGACATGAACTCTCCCACCTCCCCCCCCGGGTAAAGAATCCCCCCCACAACCCCATCTCCGCTCCCCTCTCTATTCTGAGGCCGTGTCCTCTGGACATGAACTCTCCCCCCCCCGGTAAAGAATCCCCCCCCACAACCCCATCTCCGCTCCCCTCTCTATTCTGAGGCCGTGTCCTCTGGACTTGAACTCTCCCACCCCCGGGTAAAGAATCCCCCCCCCACAACCCCCATCTCCGCTCCCCTCTCTATTCTGAGGCCGTGTCCTCTGGACATGAACTCTCCCACCCCCCGGGTAAAGAATCCCCCCCCACAACCCCCATCTCCGCTCCCCTATCTATTCTGAGGCCGTGTCCTCTGGACATGAACTCTCCCACCCCCCGGGTAAAGAATCCCCCCCCACAACCCCCATCTCCGCTCCCCTCTCTATTCTGAGGCCGTGTCCTCTGGACTTGAACTCTCCCCCCCCGGGTAAAGAAACCCCCCCACAAACCCCATCTCCGCTCCCCTCTCTATTCTGAGGCCGTGTCCTCTGGACTTGAACTCTCCCCCCCCCGGGTAAAGAAACCCCCCCACAACCCCCATCTCCGCTCCCTCTCTATTCTGAGGCCGTGTCCTCTGGACTTGAACTCTCCCACCCCCCCCGGGTAAAGAATCCCCCCCCCCCACAACCCCCATCTCCGCTCCCCTCTCTATTCTGAGGCCGTGTCCTCTGACTTGAACTCTCCCACCCCCCCCGGGTAAAGAATCCCCCCCCCCACAACCCCCATCTCCGCTCCCTTCTCTATTCTGAGGCCGTGTCCTCCGGTCATGAACTCGCCCCCCCCCGGGTAAAAAATCCCCCCCCTCAACCCCCATCTCCGCTGCCCTCTCTATTCTGAGGCCGTGTCCTCTGGACATGAACTCTCCCCCCCCCGGGTAAAGAATCCCCCCCCCACAACCCCCATCTCCGCTCCCCACTCTATTCTGAGGCCGTGTCCTCTGGACTTGAACTCTCCCACCCCCCCCCGGGTAAAGAATCCCCTCCCCACAACCCCCATCTCCGCTCCCCTCTCTATTCTGAGGCCGTCCCCTCTGGACATGAACTCTCCCACCCCACCCCCGGGTAAAGAATCCCCCCCCACAACACCCATCTCCGCTCCCCTATCTATTCTGAGGCCGTGTCCTCTGGACTTGAACTCTCCCACCCCCCCCGGGTAAAGAATCCCCCCCCACAACCCCCATCTCCGCTCCCTTCTCTATTCTGAGGCCGTGTCCTCCGGTCATGAACTCTCCCCCCCCCGGTAAAAAATCCCCCCCCTCAACCCCATCTCCGCTGCCCTCTCTATTCTGAGGCCGTGTCCTCTGGACATGAACTCTCCCCCCCCCCGGGTAAAGAATCCCCCCCCCACAACCCCCATCTCCGCTCCCCTCTCTATTCTGAGGCCATGTCCTCCGGTCATGAACTCTCCCCCCCCCCGGGTAAAGAATCCCCCCCCCCACAACCCCCATCTCCGCTCCCCTCTCTATTCTGAGGCCGTGTCCTCTGGACTTGAACTCTCCCCCCCCCCCCGGGTAAAGAATCCCCCCCCACAACCCCCATCTCCGCTCCCCTATCTATTCTGAGGCCGTGTCCTCTGGACTTGAACTCTCCCACCCCCCCGGGTAAAGAATCCCCCCCCACACAACCCCCATCTCCGCTCCCGTCTCTATTCTGAGGCCGTGTCCTCTGGACTTGAACTCTCCCACCCCCCCCGGGTAAAGAATCCCCCCCCCACAACCCCCATCTCCGCTCCCCTCTCTATTCTGAGGCCGTGTCCTCTGGACATGAACTCTCCCACCCCCCCCCGGGTAAAGAATCCCCCCCCCACAACCCCATCTCCTCTCCCCTCTCCATTCTGAGGCCGTGTCCTCTGGACATGAACTCTCCCACCCCCCCCCCCACCGGGTAAAGAATCCCCCCCCCACAACCCCCATCTCCGCTCCCCTCTCTATTCTGAGGCCGTGTCCTCTGGACTTGAACTCTCCCACCCCCCCTGGTAAAGAATCCCCCCCCACTAACCCCATCTCCGCTCCCCTCTCTATTCTGAGGCCGTGTCCTCTGGACTTGAACTCTCCCACCCCCCCCCGGGTAAAGAATCCCCCCCACAACCCCCCCATCTCCGCTCCCCTCTCTATTCTGAGGCCGTGTCCTCTGGACTTGAAATCTCCCCCCCCCGGATAAAGAATCCACCCCCACAATCCCCATCTGCGCTCCCCTCTCTATTCTGAGGCGGTGTCCTCTGGACTTGAACTATCCCTCCCCCCGGGGTAAAGAATCCCCCCCCCACAACCCCCATCTCCGCTCCCCTCTCTATTCTGAGGCCGTGTCCTCTGGACTTGAACTCTCCCACCCCCCCCGGGTAAAGAATCCCCTCCCACAAACCCCATCTCCGCTCCCCTCTCTACTCTGAGGCCGTGTCCTCTGGACTTGAACTCTCCCACCCCCCCCCGGGTAAAGAATCCCCCCCCCACACAAACCCCATCTCCGCTCCCCTCTCTACTCTGAGGCCGTGTCCTCTGGACTTGAACTCTCCCACCCACCCCCCCCCGGGTAAAGAATCACCCCCCCCCACAACCCCCATCTCCGCTCCCCTCTCTATTCTGAGTCCGTGTCCTCTGGACTTGAAATCTCCCCCCCCCGGATAAAGAATCCCCCCCCCACAATCCCCCTCAGCGCTCCCCTCTCTATTCTGAGGCGGTGTCCTCTGGACTTGAACTATCCCTCCCCCCCGGGGTAAAGAATCCCCCCCCCACAACCCCCATCTCCGCTCCCCTCTCTATTCTGAGGCCGTGTCCTCTGGACTTGAACTCTCCCACCCCACCACCCGGGTAAAGAATCCCCCCCCACAACCCCCATCTCCGCTCCCCTCTCTATTCTGAGGCCGTGTCCTCTGGACTTGAACTCTCCCACCCCCCCGGGTAAAGAATCCCCCCCCACAAACCCCATCTCCGCTCCCCTCTCTACTCTGAGGCCGTGTCCTCTGGACTTGAACTCTCCCACCCCCCACGGGTAAAGAATCCCCCCCCCCACAACCCCCATCTCCGCTCCCCTCTCTATTCTGAGGCCATGTCCTCTGGACTTGAACTCTCCCACCCCACTCCCCCCCCCCCGGGTAAAGAATCCCCCCCCACAACCCCCATCTCCGCTCTCCTCTCTATTCTGAGGCCGTGTCCTCCGGACTTGAACTCTCCCCCCCCCCGGGTAAAGAATCCCCCCCCCACAACCCCCATCTCCGCTCCCCTCTCTATTCTGAGGCCGTGTCCTCTGGACTTGAACTCTCCCACCCCCCCCGGGTAAAGAATCCCCCCCCCACAACCCCCATCTCCGCTCCCCTCTCTATTCTGTGGCCGTGTACTCTGGACTTGAAACTCTCCCACCCCACTCCCCCCCCCGGGTAAAGAATCCCCCCCCTCAAACCCCATCTCCGCTCCCCTCTCTATTCTGAGGCCGTGTCCTCTGGACTTGAACTCTCCCACCCCCCCCCGTGTAAAGAATCCCCCCCCCCACAACCCCCATCTCCGCTCCCCTCTCTATTCTGAGGCCGTGTCCTCTGGACTTGAACTCTCCCCCCCCGGTAAAGAATCCCCCCCCCACAACCCCCATCTCCGCTCCCCTCTCTATTCCTGAGGCCGTGTCCTCTGGACTTGAACTCTCCCACCCCCCCGGGTAAAGAATCCCGCCCCCACAACCCCCATCTCCACTCCCCCTCTCTATTCTGAGGCCGTGTCCTCTGGACTTGAACTCTCCCACCCCCCCCCCCGGTAAAGAATCCCCCCCCACAACCCCCATCTCCGCTCCCCTCTCTATTCTGAGGCCGTGTCCTCTGGACATGAACTCTCCCACCCCCCCCCCGGGTAAAGAATCCCCCCTCCACAACCCCCATCTCCGCTCCCCTCTCTATTCTGAGGCCGTGTCCTCTGGACTTGAACTCTCCCACCCCCCCCGGGTAAAGAATCCCCCCCCACAACCCCCATCTCCGCTCCCCTCTCTATTCTGAGGCCGTGTCCTCTGGACATGAACTCTCCCACCCCCCCCGGGTAAAGAATCCCCCCCCCACAACCCCCATCTCCGCTCCCCTCTCTATTCTGAGGCCGTGTCCTCTGGACATGAACTCTCCCACCCCCCCCGGGTAAAGAATCCCCCCCCCCACAACCCCCATCTCCGCTCCCCTCTCTATTCTGAGGCCGTGTCCTCTGGACAGGAACTCTCCCACCCCCCCCCCCCGGGTAAAGAATCTCCCCCCCACAACCCCCATCTCCGCTCCCCTCTCTATTCTGAGGCTGTGTCCTCTGGACTTGAACTCTCCCACCCCCCCGGGTAAAGAATCCCCCCCCCACAATCCCCATCTCCGCTCCCCTCTCTATTCTGAGGCCGTGTCCTCTGGACATGAACTCTCCCACCCCCGCCGGGTAAAGAATCCCCCCCCCACAACCCCCATCTCCGCTCCCCTCTCTATTCTGAGGCCGTGTCCTCTGGACATGAACTCTCCCCCCCCCGGGTAAAGAATCACCCCCCACAACCCCCATCTCCGCTCCCCTCTCTATTCTGAGGCCGTGTCCTCTGGACTTGAACACTCCCACACCCCCCCCGGGTAAAGAATCCCCCCCACAAACCCCATCTCCGCTCCCCTCTGTATTCTGAGGCCGTGTCCTCTGGACTTGAACTCTCCCCCCCCCCCGGGTAAAGAATCCCACCCCACAAACCCCATCTCCGCTCCCCTCTCTATTCTGAGGCCGTGTCCTCTGGACTTGAACGCTCCCACCCCCCCCGGGTAAAGAATCCCCCCCCCAAACCCCCATCTCCGCTCCCCTCTCTATTCTGAGGCCGTGTCCTCTGGACATGAACTCTCCCCCCCCCGGGTAAAGAATCCCCCCCCACAACCCCCATCTCCGCTCCCCTCTCTATTCTGAGGCCGTGTCCTCTGGAACCCCCCCCACGGGTAAAGAATTCCCCCCCCATAACCCCCATCTCCGCTCCCGTCTCTATTCTGAGGCCGTGTCCTCTGGACTTGAACTCTCCCACTCCCCCGGGTAAAGAATCGCCCCCCCACAACCCCCATCTCCGCTCCCCTCTCTATTTTGAGGCCGTGTCCTCCGGTCATGAACTCTCCCCCCCCCCCGGGTAAAGAATCCCCCCCCACAACCCCCATCTCCGCTCCCCTCTCTATTCTGAGGCCGTGTCCTCTGGACTTGAACACTCCCACACCCCCCCGAGTAAAGAATCCCCCCCCACAACCCCCATCTCCGCTCCCCTCTCTATTCTGAGGCCGTGTCCTCTGGACATGAACTCTCCCTCCCCCCCGGGTAAAGAATCCCCCCCCACAACCCCCATCTCCGCTCCCCTCTCTATTCTGAGGCCGTGTTCTCTGGACATGAACTCTCCCACCCCTGCGGGTAAAGAATCCGACCCCACAACCCCCATCTCCGCTCCCCTCTCTATTCTGAGGCCGTGTCCTCCGGACATGAACTCTCCCCCCCCGGGTAAAGAATCCCCCCCCACAACCCCCATCTCCGCTCCCCTCTCTATTCTGAGGCCATGTCCTCTGGAACTCTCCCCCCCCCCGGGTAAAGAATCCCCCCCCCCACAACCCCTATCTCCGCTCCCCTCTCTATTCTGAGGCCGTGTCCTCTGGACATGAACTCTCCCTCCCCCCCCGGGTAAAGAATCCCCCCCCCACAACCCCCATCTCCGCTCCCCTCTCTATTCTGAGGCCGTGTCCTCTGGACATGACTCTCCCACCCCTGCGGGTAAAGAATCCGCCCCACAACCCCCATCTCCGCTCCCCTCTCTATTCTGAGGCCGTGTCCTCTGGACTTTGAACTCTCCCACCCCCCCCGGGTAAAGAATCCCCCCCCACAACCCCCATCTCCGCTCCCCTCTCTATTCTGAGGCCGTGTCCTCTGGACTTGAACTCTCCCACCCCCCCCCGGGTAAAGAATCCCCCCCCACAACCCCCCATCTCCGCTCCCCTCTGTATTCTGAGGCCGTGTCCTCTGGACATGAACTCTCCACCCCACCCCGGGTAAAGAATCCCCCCCCCACAACCCCCATCTCCGCTCCCCTCTCTATTCTGAGGCCGTGTCCTCTGGAACCCCCCCCCCGGGTAAAGAATTCCCCCCCCATAACCCCCATCTCCGCTCCCGTCTCTATTCTGAGGCCGTGTCCTCTGGACTTGATCTCTCCCACTCCCCCGGGTAAAGAATCGCCCCCCCACAACCCCCATCTCCGCTCCCCCTCTCTATTTTGAGGCCGTGTCCTCCGGTCATGAACTCTCCCCCCCCCCGGGTAAAGAATCCCCCCCACAACCCCCATCTCCGCTCCCCTCTCTATTCTGAGGCCGTGTCCTCTGGACTTGAACACTCCCACACCCCCCCGAGTAAAGAATCCCCCCCCACAACCCCCATCTCCGCTCCCCTCTCTATTCTGAGGCCGTGTCCTCTGGACTTGAACTCTCCCCCCCCCGGGTAAAGAATCCCACCCCACAAACCCCATCTCCGCTCCCCTCTCTATTCTGAGGCCGTGTCCTCCGGACATGAACTCTCCCCCCCCCCGGGTAAATAATCCCCCCCCCACAACCCCTATCTCCGCTCCCCTCTCTATTCTGAGGCCGTGTCCTCTGGATTTGAACTCTCCCCCCCCCCCCGGGTAAAGAATCCCCCCCCCCCCACAACCCCCATCTCCGCTCCCCTCTCTATTCTGAGGCCGTGTCCTCTGGACATGAACTCTCCCACCCCCCCCCGGGTAAAGAATCCCTCCCCACAACCCCATCTCCGCTCCCCTCTCTATTCTGAGGCCGTGTCCTCTGGACATGAACTCTCCCCCCCCCCTCGGGTAAAGAATCCCCCCCCCACAACCCCATCTCCGCTCCCCTCTCTATTCTGAGGCCGTGTCCTCTGGACATGAACTCTCCCACCCAACCCCCCCCCCGGGTAAAGAATCCCCCCCCCACAACCCCCATCTCCGCTCTCCTCTCTATTCTGAGGCCGTGTCCTCTGGACATGAACTCTCCCACCCCCCCAGATAAAGAATCCCCCCCCCACAACCCCCATCTCCGCTCCCCTCTCTATTCTGAGGCCGTGTCCTCTGGACGAACTCTCCCACCCCCCCCCCCCGGGTAAAGAATCCCCCCCCACAACCCCCATCTCCGCTCCCCTCTCTATTCTGAGGCCGTGTCCTCTGGACATGAACTCTCCCCACCCCACCCCCCCAGATAAAGAATCCCCCCCCACAACCCCCATCTCCGCTCCCCTCTCTATTCTGAGGCCGTGTCGTCTGGACATGAACTCTCCCACCCAACCCCCCCCCATGTAAAGAATCCCCCCCCCACAACCCCCATCTCCGCTCCCCTCTCTATTCTGAGGCCGTGTCCTCTGGACATGAACTCTCCCCCCCCCGGGTAAAGAATCCCCCCCCACAACCCCCATCTCCGCTCCCCCTCTCTATTCTGAGGCCGTGTCCTCTGGACTTGAACTCTCCCCCCCCCGGTAAAGAATCCCCCCCCCCACAACTCCCATCTCCGCTCCCCTCTCTATTCTGAGGCCGTGTCCTCTGGACATGAACTCTCCCCACCCCCCCCCCGGGTAAAGAATCCCCCCCCACAACCCCCATCTCCGCTCCCCTCTCTATTCTGAGGCCGTGTCCTCTGGACATGAACTCTCCCACCCCCCCCCCGGGTAAAGAATCCCCCCCACAACCCCCATCTCTTCTGCTCCCCTCTCTATTCTGAGGCCGTGTCCTCTGGACATGAACTCTCCCAACCCCAACCCCCCCAACGCCATAGGAAACATCTCCATAAACAACCTATCGACGGCTTCCACCTTTCGGTAGGTTTCAAAGATAACAACACCAAAAGCTTTCTTCACCACCCTATCCACATGAGATTCCACCGTCAGGGAACGATGCACCGTTTTTCCTAGATCACTCTGTTCTACTGCATTCCTCAATGCCCTACCATTTACCATGTATGTCCTGTTCTGATTAGTCCGACCAAAATGTAGCACCTCACACTTATCAGCATTAAACTCCATCTGCCATCGTTCAGCCCACTCTTCTAACTGCCCTAAATCTCTCTGCAAGCTTTGAAAACCCACCTCATTATCCACAACGCCACCTACCTTAGTATCATCTGCACACTTACCAATCCATCATCCAGATCATTAATGTATATGACAAACAACATTGGACCCAGTACAGATCCCTGAGGCACAACACTAGTCACCGGCCTCCAACCTGACAAACAGTTAACGCCATTACTCTCTGGCATCTCCCATCTCGCCACTGTTGAATCCATTTTACAACTTCAATATTAATACCTAACTAACCTTCCGTGTGGAACCTTGTCAACGGCCTTACTGAAGTCCATATAGACAACATCCACCGCCTTACCCTCGTCAACTTTCCTCGTAACCCCCTTCAGAGAATTCAATAGGATTTGTCAAACCTGACCTTCCACGCGCAAATCCATGTTGACTGTTCCTAATCAGACCCCGTCCATCCGGATAATTACCCATACCACCTCTAAGAATGCCCTCTAATTAATTTACCCGCCGCGTTACCCATAACGTGGGAAGAACCGGTCCCAACACAGACAGCTGGTCACCGCAGCCACCCAGAAAAAAAGGACCCCGCTATTCCCACTCGTTGCCTGCTGACAGTCAGCCAGCGCCCGCCCAATGCTAAGAGTCTTTCTTGTAACACCGCGGGCTCGTAGTTTGTTGAGCAGTCTCGGGTGTGGCACCTGGTCGAAGGCCTTTGGGAAACCCAACCGATGCTCCCTCTCTCCGAGCCTCTTCACTGAATCCAACGACAGCTGTCGGCGGGCGGAGGAAAACCGCGCGGGCTCCGGCCTACTCCGACGACCCCCGGGCTCACACCCTCAACAATCGGCTCTCCCCAGCCACGGAGATCAGACTCGCTGGCCGACGATCTCCTTTCTTCTGCCTTCCTGGCAGGGCGGAGTGGCATCGGCACCTTGAGTCCCGCATTCGCCCTGATAACAATCGCAGCACGGAGACAGGCCGTTCGGCCCTTCTAGTCCGTGCCGAACGCTTACTCTCACCAAGTCCCACCGACCTGCACTCAGCCCATAACCCTCCATTCCTTTCCTGTCCATATACCTGTCCAATTTTACTTTAAATGACAAGACCGAACCTGCCTCTACCACTTCTACCGGAAGCTCGTTCCACAGACAGACAGACATAGTTTATCGATCCCGAGGGAAACTGGGTTTCGTTACAGCCAAGAATAGTGAAGAAATTTAGCAATATAAAACCATGAATAATTAAATGGGAGTCATTGTCCAAGATGGCATGCAACTTGAACAGCACAGCTACCACTCTCTGAGTGAAGAAATTCCCCCTCGTGTCACCCCTAAACTTTTGCCCCCTAACTCTCAACTCACGTCCTCTTGTTTGAATCTCCCCTACTCTCAATGGAAAAAGCCTATCCACGTCAACTCTATCTATACCCCCTCATAATTTTAAATACCTCTATCAAGTCCCCCCTCAACCTTCTACGCTCCAAAGAATAAAGACCTAACTTGTTCAACCTTTCCCTGTAACTTAGGTGCTGAAACCCGGGTAACATTCTAGTAAATCTCCTCTGTACTCTCTCTATTTTGTTGACATCTTTCCTGTAATTCGGTGACCAGAACTGTACACAATACTCCAAATTCGGCCTCACCAGTGCCTTGTACAATTTTAACATTACATCCCAACTCCTATACTCAATGCTCGGATTTATAAAGGCACTGTTTTGTCCGCCTTCTGCGTGCCATTTCATTCCCTTGACAGCAATTTCACCAGCCTCTCCTCACTGCGCATCGTCTCTGTTTGAAAGGCAGCTCCCTCATCTTCAGCGCTCCCGCTCCGGTTCCTGACACCCAACCCTCGCCGCCGTGCGAGATTCATTCAAATCCTCCCGAACGACGACAGCAAACCTGCCCATAACGATATTGGTCCGACCCAGGAGAGAGCCCGATGATCAGGAAATCTGAGCCCCCCCCCCACCCCCCGCATCAGCTCCGCTGGCCAGGCAGTCACCTGCCGATTCGTCCTATCCTTACCTCTCCCGTGTACGTGAATCCTTCCCTCCACTCCGTCTCCATCACCCCCCTCGCGGTCCCTGTCATCCCCTCCCTCCACTACACCTCTGTCCGTCTCCATCACCCCCTCCCTCCTTGTCATCCCCTCCCTCCTCTACAACTCTGTCCATCTCCATCACCCCCTCCCTGTCCCTGTCACCCCCTCCCTCCCCTATATCCCTTCCGTTCTCCGTCACCCCCCTCCCTCCGAGTCTCCATCACCCCCTCCTTCCCCTACACCTCTGTCCGTCTCCATCACTCCCTCCCTATCCCGATCATCCCCTCCCTCCTCTATAACCACGTCTCCATCACCCCCTCCCACCCCTACACCTCTGTCCGTCTCCATCACCCCCTCCCTGTCCCTGTCATCCCCTCCCTCCCCTATATCCCTTCCGTTCTCCGTCACCCCCCTCCCTCCCCTACACTGTCCGTCTCCATCACCCCCCTCCCTCCCCTACACTGTCTGTCTCCATCACCCCCCTCCCTCCCCTACACCTCTATCCGTCTCCATCACCCCCTCCCTGTCCCTGTCAACCCCTCCCTCCCCTACACATCTATCCGTCTCCATCACCCCCTCCCTGTCCCTGTCACCCCCCTCCCTACACGTCTCCGTCACCCCCTCCCTCCCCTACAGCTCTGTCCGTCTCCATCATCTCCTCCCCCGTCTCCGTCACCCCCCTCCCTCCCCTACACCTCTGTCCGTGTCCATCACCCCCTCCCTGTCCCTGTCATCCCCTCCCTCCACGTCTCCGTCACCCCCTCCCTCCCCAACTCCTGTCCGTCTATATCATCCCCTCCCTGTCTCTGTCACCCCCCCCTCTCCCCAACACCTCTATCCCTCTCCATCATCCCCTACCTGTCTCTGTCCCCCCATCCCTCCCAACTCCTCTATCCGTCTCCATCACCCCCTCCCTGTCTCTGTCACTCCCTCCCTCCCCAACACCTCTGTCCGTCTCCATCATCCCCTCCCTGTCCCTGTCATCACCTCACTCCGAGTCTCCATCACCCCCCTCCCTCCCCTACACCTCTGTCCGTCTCCATCACCTCCTCCCTGTCCCTGTCATCCCCTCCCTCCCCTATATCCCTTCCGTTCTCCGTCACCCCCTCCCTCCCCTACACTGTCCGTCTCCATCATCCCCTCCCTCCCCTACAATCCCCTCCCTCCTCTACACCTCTGTCCGTCTTCATCATCCCCTCCCTGTCTCTGTCATCTCCTCCCTCCCCTACATACCTCCCCATCTCCGTCACCCCCTCCCTCCCCTACACCCTCCCCGTCTCCATCACCCCTCCCTTCCCTACACCTCCCCACTCCGTCTCCATCATCTCCTCCCTGTCTCCGTCACCCCCTCCCTCCGCTACATGTCTGTCCGTCTCCATCACTCCCTCCCTGTCTCTGTCACCCCCTCCCTCCCCTACATACCTCCCCATCTCCGTCTCCATCACCCCCTCCCTGTCTCTGTCACTCCCTCCCTCCCCTACACCTCTGTCCGTCTCCATCACCTCCTCCCTGTCCCTGTCATCCCCTCCCTCCCCTATATCCCTTCCGTTCTCCGTCACCCCCTCCCTCCCCTACACTGTCCGTCTCCATCATCCCCTCCCTCCCCTACACCCTCCCCGTCTCCATCACCCCTCCCTTCCCTACACCTCCCCATCTCCGTCTCCATCATCTCCTCCCTGTCTCCGTCACCCCCTCCCTCCGCTACACGTCTGTCCGTCTCCATCACTCCCTCCCTGTCTCTGTCACCCCCTCCCTCCCCTACATACCTCCCCGTCTCCGTCTCCATCATCTCCTCCCTGTCTCCGTCATCCCCTCCCTCCCCAACACCTCTGTCCGTCTCCATCATCCCCTCCCTGTCCCTGTCATCACCTCACTCCGAGTCTCCATCACCCCCTCCCACCCCTACACCTCTGTCGGTCTCCATCACCCCCTCCCTGTCCCTGTAACCCCCTCACTCTGTCTCCATCACCCCCTCCCTCCCTGTCCCTGTCATCCCCTCCCTCCCCTACACCTCTGTCCATCTCCATCACCCCCTCCCTATCCCAGTCACCCCCTCCCTCCTCTATAACCACGTCTCCGTCACCCCTCCCTCCTCAACACCTCTGTCTGTCTCCATCACCCCCTCCCTGTCCCAGTCACCCACTCCCTCCTCTATAACCACGTCTCCGTCACCCCCTCCCTCCCCTACACCTCTGTCCGTCTCCATCACCCCCTCCCTGTCCCTGTCACCCCCTCCCTCCGAGTCTCCGTCACCCCCTCCCTCCCCTACACTGTCCGTCTCCATCATCCCCTCCCTCCCCTACACTGTCTGTCTCCATCATCCCCTCCCTCCTCTACACCTCTGTCCGTCTTCATCATCCCCTCCCTGTCTCTGTCATCTCCTCCCTCCCCTACATACCTCCCCATCTCCGTCACCCCCTCCCTCCCCTACACCCTCCCCGTCTCCATCACCCCTCCCTTCCCTACACCTCCCCACTCCGTCTCCATCATCTCCTCCCTGTCTCCGTCACCCCCTCCCTCCGCTACATGTCTGTCCGTCTCCATCACTCCCTCCCTGTCTCTGTCACCCCCTCCCTCCCCTACATACCTCCCCATCTCCGTCTCCATCACCCCCTCCCTGTCTCTGTCACTCCCTCCCTCCCCTACACCTCTGTCCGTCTCCATCACCTCCTCCCTGTCCCTGTCATCCCCTCCCTCCCCTATATCCCTTCCGTTCTCCGTCACCCCCTCCCTCCCCTACACTGTCCGTCTCCATCATCCCCTCCCTCCCCTACACCCTCCCCGTCTCCATCACCCCTCCCTTCCCTACACCTCCCCATCTCCGTCTCCATCATCTCCTCCCTGTCTCCGTCACCCCCTCCCTCCGCTACACGTCTGTCCGTCTCCATCACTCCCTCCCTGTCTCTGTCACCCCCTCCCTCCCCTACATACCTCCCCGTCTCCGTCTCCATCATCTCCTCCCTGTCTCCGTCATCCCCTCCCTCCCAACACCTCTGTCCGTCTCCATCATCCCCTCCCTGTCCCTGTCATCACCTCACTCCGAGTCTCCATCACCCCCTCCCACCCCTACACCTCTGTCGGTCTCCATCACCCCCTCCCTGTCCCTGTAACCCCCTCACTCTGTCTCCATCACCCCCTCCCTCCCTGTCCCTGTCATCCCCTCCCTCCCCTACACCTCTGTCCATCTCCATCACCCCCTCCCTATCCCAGTCACCCCCTCCCTCCTCTATAACCACGTCTCCGTCACCCCTCCCTCCTCAACACCTCTGTCTGTCTCCATCACCCCCTCCCTGTCCCAGTCACCCACTCCCTCCTCTATAACCACGTCTCCGTCACCCCCTCCCTCCCCTACACCTCTGTCCGTCTCCATCACCCCCTCCCTGTCCCTGTCACCCCCTCCCTCCGAGTCTCCGTCACCCCCTCCCTCCCCTACACCTCTGTCCGTCTCCATCACCCCCTCCCTATCCCGATCATCCCCTCCCTCCACGTCTCCATCACCCCCTCCCTCCCCTACATCTCTGTCCGTCTCCATCACCCCCTCCCTATCCCGGTCATCCCCTCCCTCCCTACACCTCTGTCCGTCTTCATCACCCCCTCCCTATCCCGGTCATCCCCTCCCTCCTCTACACCTCTGTCCGTGTCCATCATCCCCTCCCTCCCCTACACCTCTGTCCGTGTCCATCATCCCCTCCCTCCCCTACACCTCTGTCCGTGTCCATCATCCCCTCCCTCCCCATCTCCGTCAACCCCTCCCTCCCCTACACCTCTGTCCGTCTCGATCACCCCCTCGCGGTCCCTGTCACCCCCTCCCTACCCTACATCTCTGTCCGTCTCAACACCCCCTCGCAGTCATCCAATCCCTCCACGTCTCCGTCACCCCTTCTCTACCCTACATCTCTGTCCGTGTCCATCATCCCCTCCCTCCCCTACACCCCTCCCCGTCTCCGTCACCCCCCTCTCTCCCCTACACCCCTCCCCGTCTCCAACACCCCCTCCCTCCCCTACACCCCTCCTCGTCTACGTCACCCCCTCCCTCCCCCACACCCCTCCCCGTCTCCGTCACCCCCTCTCTCCCCTACACCCCTCCCCGTCTCCATCACCCCCTTCCCCACACCCCTCCCCGTCTACGTCACTCCCTCTCCCCTACACCTCTATCCGTCTCCATCACCCCCACCCTGACCATGTCACCCCCTCCCTCCCCTATTACCCTCCCCGTCTGTGTCACCCCCTCCTTCCCCTACACCTCTGTCCGTCACCATCACCCCCTCCCTGTCCCTGTCAACCCCTCCCTCCGAGTCTCCGTCACCCCCTCCCTCCCCTACACCTCTATCCGTCTCTGTCACCCCCTCCCTGTCCCTGTCACCCCCTCCCTCCCCTATAACACTTCCCGTCTCCATCACCCCCTCCCTCCGCTACACCTCTGTCCGTGTCCATCACTCCCTCCCTGTCTCTGTCACCCCCTCCCTCCCCTACATACCTCCCCATCTCCGTCTCCATCACTCCCTCCCTGTCCCTGTCATCCCCTCCCTCCCCTACACTGTCCGTCTCCATCATCCCCTCCCTATCCCGGTCATCCCCTCCCTCCCCTACACCTCTGTCCGTCTCCATCACCCCCTCCCTCCCCATCTCCGTCTCCATCTTCTCCTCCCTGTCTCCGTCACCCCCTCCCTCCCCTACACCTCTGTCCGTCTCCATCATCCCCTCCCTGTCTCCGTCACCCCCTCCCTCCCCTACACCTCTGTCAGTCTGCATCACCCCCCTCCCTGTCCCTGTCATCCCCTGACTCCGAGTCTCCGTCACCCCCTCCCTCCCCTACACCTCTGTCCGTCTCCATCACTCCCTCCCTGTCCCTGTCATCCCCTCCCTCCCCTACACTGTCCGTCTCCATCATCCCCTCCCTATCCCGGTCATCCCCTCCCTCCCCTACACCTCTGTCCGTCTCCATCACCCCCTCCCTCCCCATCTCCGTCTCCATCTTCTCCTCCCTGTCTCCGTCACCCCCTCCCTCCCCTACACCTCTGTCCGTCTCCATCATCCCCTCCCTGTCTCCGTCACCCCCTCCCTCCCCTACACCTCTGTCAGTCTGCATCACCCCCCTCCCTGTCCCTGTCATCCCCTGACTCCGAGTCTCCGTCACCCCCTTCCTCCCCTACACTGTCCGTCTCCATCATCCCCTCCCTATCCCGGTCATCCCCTCCCTCCTCTACACCTCTGTCCGTCTCCATCACCCCCTCCCTGTCCCTGTCAACCCCTCCCTCCGAGTCTCCGTCACCCCCTCCCACCCCTACACCTCTGTCGGTCTCCATCACCCCCTCCCTGTCCCTGTAACCCCCTCACTCTGTCTCCATCACCCCCTCCCTCCCTGTCCCTGTCATCCCCTCCCTCCCCTACACCTCTGTCCATCTCCATCACCCCCTCCCTATCCCAGTCACCCCCTCCCTCCTCTATAACCACGTCTCCGTCACCCCTCCCTCCTCAACACCTCTGTCTGTCTCCATCACCCCCTCCCTGTCCCAGTCACCCACTCCCTCCTCTATAACCACGTCTCCGTCACCCCCTCCCTCCCCTACACCTCTGTCCGTCTCCATCACCCCCTCCCTGTCCCTGTCACCCCCCTCCCTCCGAGTCTCCGTCACCCCCTCCCTCCCCTACACCTCTGTCCGTCTCCATCACCCCCTCCCTATCCCGATCATCCCCTCCCTCCACGTCTCCATCACCCCCTCCCTCCCCTACATCTCTGTCCGTCTCCATCACCCCCTCCCTATCCCGGTCATCCCCTCCCTCCCTACACCTCTGTCCGTCTTCATCACCCCCTCCCTATCCCGGTCATCCCCTCCCTCCTCTACACCTCTGTCCGTGTCCATCATCCCCTCCCTCCCCTACACCTCTGTCCGTGTCCATCATCCCCTCCCTCCCCTACACCTCTGTCCGTGTCCATCATCCCCTCCCTCCCCATCTCCGTCAACCCCTCCCTCCCCTACACCTCTGTCCGTCTCGATCACCCCCTCGCGGTCCCTGTCACCCCCTCCCTACCCTACATCTCTGTCCGTCTCAACACCCCCTCGCAGTCCCTGTCATCCAATCCCTCCACGTCTCCGTCACCCCTTCTCTACCCTACATCTCTGTCCGTGTCCATCATCCCCTCCCTCCCCTACACCCCTCCCTGTCTCCGTCACCCCCTCTCTCCCCCACACCCCTCCCCGTCTCCGTCACCCCTCCCTCCCCTACACCCCTCCCCGTCTCCATCATCCCCTCCCTCCCCTACACCCCTCCCCGTCTCCGTCACCCCCTCTCTCCCCCACACCCCTCCCCGTCTCCATCACCCCTCCCTGTCCCTGTCAACCCCACCCTCCCTACACCTCTATCCGTCTCCATCACCCCCTCCCTGTCCCTGTCATCCCCTCACTCCGAGTCTCCATCACCCCCTCCCTGTCCCGGTCACCCCCTCCCTCCCCTACACCTCTGTCCGTCACCATCACCCCCTCCCTGTCCCTGTCATCCCCTCACTCCGAGTCTCCATCACCCCCTCCTTCCCCTACACCTCTGTCCGTCTCCATCACTCCCTCCCTATCCCGATCATCCCCTCCCTCCTCTATAACCACGTCTCCATCACCCCCTCCCACCCCTACACCTCTGTCCGTCTCCATCACCCCCTCCCTGTCCCTGTCATCCCCTCCTCCCCTATATCCCTTCCGTTCTCCGTCACCCCCTCCCTCCCCTACACTGTCCGTCTCCATCACCCCCTCCCTCCCCTACACTGTCTGTCTCCATCACCCCCTCCCTCCCCTACACCTCTATCCGTCTCCATCACCCCCTCCCTGTCCCTGTCAACCCCTCCCTCCCCTACACATCTATCCGTCTCCATCACCCCCTCCCTGTCCCTGTCACCCCCTCCCTACACGTCTCCGTCACCCCCTCCCTCCCCTACAGCTCTGTCCGTCTCCATCATCTCCTCCCCGTCTCCGTCACCCCCTCCCTCCCCTACACCTCTGTCCGTGTCCATCACCCCCTCCCTGTCCCTGTCATCCCCTCCCTCCACGTCTCCGTCACCCCCTCCCTCCCCAACTCCTGTCCGTCTATATCATCCCCTCCCTGTCTCTGTCACCCCCCCTCTCCCCAACACCTCTATCCCTCTCCATCATCCCCTACCTGTCTCTGTCCCCCCATCCCTCCCAACTCCTCTATCCGTCTCCATCACCCCCTCCCTGTCTCTGTCACTCCCTCCCTCCCCAACACCTCTGTCCGTCTCCATCATCCCCTCCCTGTCCCTGTCATCACCTCACTCCGAGTCTCCATCACCCCCTCCCTCCCCTACACCTCTGTCCGTCTCCATCACCTCCTCCCTGTCCCTGTCATCCCCTCCCTCCCCTATATCCCTTCCGTTCTCCGTCACCCCCTCCCTCCCCTACACTGTCCGTCTCCATCATCCCCTCCCTCCCCTACACTGTCTGTCTCCATCATCCCCTCCCTCCTCTACACCTCTGTCCGTCTTCATCATCCCCTCCCTGTCTCTGTCATCTCCTCCCTCCCCTACATACCTCCCCATCTCCGTCACCCCCTCCCTCCCCTACACCCTCCCCGTCTCCATCACCCCTCCCTTCCCTACACCTCCCCACTCCGTCTCCATCATCTCCTCCCTGTCTCCGTCACCCCCTCCCTCCGCTACATGTCTGTCCGTCTCCATCACTCCCTCCCTGTCTCTGTCACCCCCTCCCTCCCCTACATACCTCCCCATCTCCGTCTCCATCACCCCCTCCCTGTCTCTGTCACTCCCTCCCTCCCCTACACCTCTGTCCGTCTCCATCACCCCCTCCCTCCCCTACACCCCTCCTCGTCTACGTCACCCCCTCCCTCCCCCACACCCCTCCCCGTCTCCGTCACCCCCTCTCTCCCCTACACCCCTCCCCGTCTCCATCACCCCCCTTCCCCACACCCCTCCCCGTCTACGTCACTCCCTCTCCCCTACACCTCTATCCGTCTCCATCACCCCCACCCTGACCATGTCACCCCCTCCCTCCCCTATTACCCTCCCCGTCTGTGTCACCCCCTCCTTCCCCTACACCTCTGTCCGTCACCATCACCCCCTCCCTGTCCCTGTCAACCCCTCCCTCCGAGTCTCCGTCACCCCCTCCCTCCCCTACACCTCTATCCGTCTCTGTCACCCCCTCCCTGTCCCTGTCACCCCCTCCCTCCCCTATAACACTTCCCGTCTCCATCACCCCCTCCCTCCGCTACACCTCTGTCCGTGTCCATCACTCCCTCCCTGTCTCTGTCACCCCCTCCCTCCCCTACATACCTCCCCATCTCCGTCTCCATCACTCCCTCCCTGTCCCTGTCATCCCCTCCCTCCCCTACACTGTCCGTCTCCATCATCCCCTCCCTATCCCGGTCATCCCCTCCCTCCCCTACACCTCTGTCCGTCTCCATCACCCCCTCCCTCCCCATCTCCGTCTCCATCTTCTCCTCCCTGTCTCCGTCACCCCCTCCCTCCCCTACACCTCTGTCCGTCTCCAACATCCCCTCCCTGTCTCCGTCACCCCCTCCCTCCCCTACACCTCTGTCAGTCTGCATCACCCCCCTCCCTGTCCCTGTCATCCCCTGACTCCGAGTCTCCGTCACCCCCTCCCTCCCCTACACCTCTGTCCGTCTCCATCACTCCCTCCCTGTCCCTGTCATCCCCTCCCTCCCCTACACTGTCCGTCTCCATCATCCCCTCCCTATCCCGGTCATCCCCTCCCTCCCCTACACCTCTGTCCGTCTCCATCACCCCCTCCCTCCCCATCTCCGTCTCCATCTTCTCCTCCCTGTCTCCGTCACCCCCTCCCTCCCCTACACCTCTGTCCGTCTCCATCATCCCCTCCCTGTCTCCGTCACCCCCTCCCTCCCCTACACCTCTGTCAGTCTGCATCACCCCCCTCCCTGTCCCTGTCATCCCCTGACTCCGAGTCTCCGTCACCCCCTTCCTCCCCTACACTGTCCGTCTCCATCATCCCCTCCCTATCCCGGTCATCCCCTCCCTCCTCTACACCTCTGTCCGTCTCCATCACCCCCTCCCTGTCCCTGTCAACCCCTCCCTCCGAGTCTCCGTCACCCCCTCCCTCCCCTACACCTCTGTCCGTCACCATCACCCCCTCCCTGTCCCTGTCAACCCCTCCCTCCGAGTCTCCGTCACCACCTCCCTCCCCTACACCTCTGTCCGTCTCCATCACCCCCTCCCTCCCCATCTCCGTCTCCATCTTCTCCTCCCTGTCTCCGTCACCCCCTCCCTCCCCTACACCTCTGTCCGTCTCCATCATCCCCTCCCTGTCCCTGTCATCCCCTCCCTCCCCTACACCTCCGTCCGTCTCCATCATCCCCTCCCTATCCCGGTCATCCCCTCCCTCCCCTACACCTCTGTCCGTGTCCATCACCCCCTCCCTCCCCATCTCCGTCTCCATCTTCTCCTCCCTGTCTCCGTCACCCCCTCCCTCCCCTACACCTCTGTCCGTCTCCATCACCCGCTCCCTGTCCCTGTCATCCCCTCCCTCCACGTCTCCGTCACCCCCTCCCTCCCCAACTCCTGTCCGTCTATATCATCCCCTCCCTGTCTCTGTCACCCCCCCTCTCCCCAACACCTCTATCCCACTCCATCATCCCCTACCTGTCTCTGTCCCCCCATCCCTCCCAACTCCTCTATCCGTCTCCATCACCCCCTCCCTGTCCCTGTCATCCCCTCCCTCGCCTATATCCCTTCCGTTCTCCGTCACCCCCTCCCTGTCTCTGTCACTCCCTCCCTCCCCTACACCTCTCTCTGTCTCCATCACCCCCTCCCTCCCCTACACCTCTCTCTGTCTCCATCACCCCCTCCCTATCCCGGTCATCCCCTCCCTCCCCATACCTCTGTCCGTCTCCATCATCCCCTCCCTCCCCTACACCCTTCCCGTCTCCATCATCCCCTCCCTGTCCCTGTCACCCCCTCCCTCCCCAACACCTCTGTCCGTCTCCATCAACCCCTCCCTGTCCCGGTCACCCCCTCACTCCCTCCGTCACCCCCACTCTCCCCTACACCTCTGTCTGTCTCCATCATCCCCTCCTGTCTCTGTCATCCCCTCCCTCCCCTACACCCTTCCGCGTCTCCATCACCCCCAATCTGTACCTGTCATCTCCTCCCTCCCCTATATCCCTTCCCGTCTCCGTCACCCCCTCCCTCCCATACACTGTCCGTCTCCATCACCCCCAATCTGTCTCTGTCATCCCCTGCCTCCCCTATATCCCTTCCCGTCTCCGTCACCCCCTCCCTCCCCTACACCCCTCCCCGTCTCCATCACCCCCCAATCTGTCCCTGTCATCTCCTCCCTCCCCTATATCCCTTCCCGTCTCCGTTACCCCCTCCCTCACCTACACCTCTGTCTGTCTCCATCATCCCCTCCCTCCCCTACACCCCTCCCCGTCTCCATCACCCCCAATCTGTCCCTGTCATCTCCTCCCTCCCCTATATCCCTTCCCGTCTCCGTCACCCCCTCCCTCCCCTACACCCCTCCCCGTCTCCGTCACCCCCAATCTGTCTCTGTCATCCCCTCCCTCCCCTATATCCCTTCCGTTCTCCGTCACCCCCTCCCTCCCCTACACTGTCCGTCTCCATCATCCCCTCCCTCCCCTACACTGTCTGTCTCCATCATCCCCTCCCTCCTCTACACCTCTGTCCGTCTTCATCATCCCCTCCCTGTCTCTGTCATCTCCTCCCTCCCCTACATACCTCCCCATCTCCGTCACCCCCTCCCTCCCCTACACCCTCCCCGTCTCCATCACCCCTCCCTTCCCTACACCTCCCCACTCCGTCTCCATCATCTCCTCCCTGTCTCCGTCACCCCCTCCCTCCGCTACATGTCTGTCCGTCTCCATCACTCCCTCCCTGTCTCTGTCACCCCCTCCCTCCCCTACATACCTCCCCATCTCCGTCACCCCCTCCCTCCCCTACACCCTCCCCGTCTCCATCACCCCTCCCTTCCCTACACCTCCCCACTCCGTCTCCATCATCTCCTCCCTGTCTCCGTCACCCCCTCCCTCCGCTACACGTCTGTCCGTCTCCATCACTCCCTCCCTGTCTCTGTCACCCCCTCCCTCCCCTACATACCTCCCCGTCTCCGTCTCCATCATCTCCTCCCTGTCTCCGTCATCCCCTCCCTCCCCAACACCTCTGTCCGTCTCCATCATCCCCTCCCTGTCCCTGTCATCACCTCACTCCGAGTCTCCATCACCCCCTCCCACCCCTACACCTCTGTCGGTCTCCATCACCCCCTCCCTGTCCCTGTAACCCCCTCACTCTGTCTCCATCACCCCCTCCCTCCCTGTCCCTGTCATCCCCTCCCTCCCCTACACCTCTGTCCATCTCCATCACCCCCTCCCTATCCCAGTCACCCCCTCCCTCCTCTATAACCACGTCTCCGTCACCCCTCCCTCCTCAACACCTCTGTCTGTCTCCATCACCCCCTCCCTGTCCCAGTCACCCACTCCCTCCTCTATAACCACGTCTCCGTCACCCCCTCCCTCCCCTACACCTCTGTCCGTCTCCATCACCCCCTCCCTGTCCCTGTCACCCCCTCCCTCCGAGTCTCCGTCACCCCCTCCCTCCCCTACACCTCTGTCCGTCTCCATCACCCCCTCCCTATCCCGATCATCCCCTCCCTCCACGTCTCCATCACCCCCTCCCTCCCCTACATCTCTGTCCGTCTCCATCACCCCCTCCCTATCCCGGTCATCCCCTCCCTCCCTACACCTCTGTCCGTCTTCATCACCCCCTCCCTATCCCGGTCATCCCCTCCCTCCCCTACACCTCTGTCCGTGTCCATCATCCCCTCCCTCCCCTACACCTCTGTCCGTGTCCATCATCCCCTCCCTCCCCATCTCCGTCAACCCCTCCCTCCCCTACACCTCTGTCCGTCTCGATCACCCCCTCGCGGTCCCTGTCACCCCCTCCCTACCCTACATCTCTGTCCGTCTCAACACCCCCTCGCAGTCCCTGTCATCCAATCCCTCCACGTCTCCGTCACCCCTTCTCTACCCTACATCTCTGTCCGTGTCCATCATCCCCTCCCTCCCCTACACCCCTCCCCGTCTCCGTCACCCCCTCTCTCCCCTACACCCCTCCCCGTCTCCATCACCCCCTCCCTCCCCTACACCCCTCCCCGTCTACGTCACCCCCTCCCTCCCCCACACCCCTCCCCGTCTCCGTCACCCCCTCTCTCCCCTACACCCCTCCCCGTCTCCATCACCCCCTTCCCCACACCCCTCCCCGTCTACGTCACTCCCTCTCCCCTACACCTCTATCCGTCTCCATCACCCCCACCCTGACCATGTCACCCCCTCCCTCCCCTATTACCCTCCCCGTCTGTGTCACCCCCTCCTTCCCCTACACCTCTGTCCGTCACCATCACCCCCTCCCTGTCCCTGTCAACCCCTCCCTCCGAGTCTCCGTCACCCCCTCCCTCCCCTACACCTCTATCCGTCTCTGTCACCCCCTCCCTGTCCCTGTCACCCCCTCCCTCCCCTATAACACTTCCCGTCTCCATCACCCCCTCCCTCCGCTACACCTCTGTCCGTGTCCATCACTCCCTCCCTGTCTCTGTCACCCCCTCCCTCCCCTACATACCTCCCCATCTCCGTCTCCATCACTCCCTCCCTGTCCCTGTCATCCCCTCCCTCCCCTACACTGTCCGTCTCCATCATCCCCTCCCTATCCCGGTCATCCCCTCCCTCCCCTACACCTCTGTCCGTCTCCATCACCCCCTCCCTCCCCATCTCCGTCTCCATCTTCTCCTCCCTGTCTCCGTCACCCCCTCCCTCCCCTACACCTCTGTCCGTCTCCATCATCCCCTCCCTGTCCCTGTCATCCCCTCCCTCCCCTACACCTCCGTCCGTCTCCATCATCCCCTCCCTATCCCGGTCATCCCCTCCCTCCCCTACACCTCTGTCCGTGTCCATCACCCCCTCCCTCCCCATCTCCGTCTCCATCTTCTCCTCCCTGTCTCCGTCACCCCCTCCCTCCCCTACACCTCTGTCCGTCTCCATCACCCGCTCCCTGTCCCTGTCATCCCCTCCCTCCACGTCTCCGTCACCCCCTCCCTCCCCAACTCCTGTCCGTCTATATCATCCCCTCCCTGTCTCTGTCACCCCCCCTCTCCCCAACACCTCTATCCCACTCCATCATCCCCTACCTGTCTCTGTCCCCCCATCCCTCCCAACTCCTCTATCCGTCTCCATCACCCCCTCCCTGTCCCTGTCATCCCCTCCCTCGCCTATATCCCTTCCGTTCTCCGTCACCCCCTCCCTGTCTCTGTCACTCCCTCCCTCCCCTACACCTCTCTCTGTCTCCATCACCCCCTCCCTCCCCTACACCTCTCTCTGTCTCCATCACCCCCTCCCTCCCCTACACCTCTCTCTGTCTCCATCACCCCCTCCCTATCCCGGTCATCCCCTCCCTCCCCATACCTCTGTCCGTCTCCATCATCCCCTCCCTGTCCCTGTCACCCCCTCCCTCCCCAACACCTCTGTCCGTCTCCATCACCCCCTCCCTGTCCCGGTCACCCCCTCACTCCCTCCGTCACCCCCACTCTCCCCTACACCTCTGTCTGTCTCCATCATCCCCTCCTGTCTCTGTCATCCCCTCCCTCCCCTACACCCTTCCGCGTCTCCATCACCCCCAATCTGTACCTGTCATCTCCTCCCTCCCCTATATCCCTTCCCGTCTCCGTCACCCCCTCCCTCCCCTACACCCCTCCCCGTCTCCGTCACCCCCAATCTGTCTCCGTCACCCCCTCCCTCCCATACACTGTCCGTCTCCATCACCCCCAATCTGTCTCTGTCATCCCCTGCCTCCCCTATATCCCTTCCCGTCTCCGTCACCCCCTCCCTCCCCTACACCCCTCCCCGTCTCCATCACCCCCAATCTGTCCCCTGTCATCTCCTCCCTCCCCTATATCCCTTCCCGTCTCCGTTACCCCCTCCCTCACCTACACCTCTGTCTGTCTCCATCATCCCCTCCCTCCCCTACACCCCTCCCCGTCTCCATCACCCCCAATCTGTCCCTGTCATCTCCTCCCTCCCCTATATCCCTTCCCGTCTCCGTCACCCCCTCCCTCCCCTACACCCCTCCCCGTCTCCGTCACCCCCAATCTGTCTCTGTCATCCCCTGCCTCCCCTATATCCCTTCCCGTCTCTGTCACCCCCACCCTCCCCTACACCCCTCCCCGTCTCCATCACCCCCAATCTGTCCCTGTCATCTCCTCCCTCCCCTATATCCCTTCCTGTCTCCGTTACCCCCTCCCTCACCTACACCTCTGTCTGACTCCATCATCCCCTCCCTCCCCTACACCCCTCCCCGTCTCCATCACCCCCAATCTGTCCCTGTCATCTCCTCCCTCCCCTATATCCCTTCCCGTCTCCGTCACCCCCTCCCTCCCCTACACCTCTGTCCGTCTCCATCATCCCCTCCCTCCCCTACACCCTTCCCGTCTCCATCATCCCCTCCCTGTCCCTGTCACCCCCTCCCTCCCCAACACCTCTGTCCGTCTCCATCACCCCCTCCCTGTCCCGGTCACCCCCTCACTCCCTCCGTCACCCCCACTCTCCCCTACACCTCTGTCCGTCTCCATCACCCCCTCCCTATCCCAGTCACCCCCTCCCTCCACGTCTCCGTCACCCCTTCCTCCTCAACACCTCTCTGTCTCCATCACCCCCTCCCTGTCCCAGTCACCCCCTCCCTCCTCTATAACCACGTCTCCGTCACCCCCTCCCTCCCCTACACCTCTGTCCGTCTCCATCACCCCCTCCCTCCCCAACACCTCTGTCCGTCTCCATCACCCCCTCCCTGTCCTTGTCATCCCCTCACTCCGACTCTCCATCATCCCCTCCCTGTCTCTGTCACCCCCTCCCTCCCCTACACCTCTGTCCATCTCCATCACCCCCTCCCTGTCTCCATCACCCCCTCCCTCCCCTACACCTCTGTCCGTGTCCATCATCCCCTCCCTGTCCCTGTCACCCCCTCCCTCCGAGTCTCCGTCACCCCCTCCCTCCCCTACACCTCTGTCCGTCTCCATCACTCCCTCCCTCCCCTACACTTCTCCCTGTCTCCGTCCCCTCCCCCCTACACCCCTCCCCGTCTCCGTCAACCCTTCCCTCCCCTACACATCTCCGTCACCCCCTCCCTCCCTTGCACCTCACCCGGTCTCCGTCATCCCCGCCCTCCCCGTCACCCCTCCCTCCCCTACCCCCCTACCCACCTGCTCCCCCGTGTATTCCTGACGCCCCTGTCCAAAGACCGCGCCCCCCCCCCCCGTCATCTCCATCCTTCCGGTAACGAGGTCGCTGGAATTCGACACAGTCACTCCGAGGGCGACCTGAGTTTCTAAAAGCCCCAGTG
>NW_026780499.1:0-33779 GCF_030144855.1 Hypanus sabinus | reverse complement strand
CGGCGCTGCCCGAGTTCGCCCCCGGTCCCGGGGCCGCGCTGCCCGAGTCTCCCACCGGTCCCGGTGCCGCGCTGCCCGTTTTCACCCGGGCCCTGGGCCGCGCTGCCCGTGTCTCCCCCAAGTCCCGGGGCCGCGCTGCCCGAGTCTCCACCCACCACCAGTCCCGGTGCCGCGCTGCCCGAATCTACCCCCCGGTCCCGGGGCCGAGCTGCGCGAGTCTCTCCCGTTCCGGGGCCGCGCTGCCCTAGTCTGACCCCGATTCTAGGGCCGCGCTGCCCGAGTCTTCCCCAAGTCCCGGGGCCGCGCTGCCCGAGTCTCCCTCCGATCCCGGGGCCGCGCTACCCGAGTCGCCCTCCGATACCCGGGGCCGCGCTGCCCGAGACTCCCTCCGATCCCAGGGGCCGCGCTGCCCGTTTCTCTCCCCCAGGTCCCGGGACCGCGCGGCCCTAGTCTCCTCCCGATCCCGGGGCCGCGCTGCCCGAGCCTCCCCACGGTCCCGGGGGCTGCGCTGCCTTTAGTCTCACTCCGATTCCCGGGTCCGCGCAGCCCGAGGCTCCCTCCGATCCCCGGGGCGGCTCTGCCGGAATCTCCACCAAGTCCCGGGGCCGCGCTGCCCGAGACTTCCCCCCGCCCCGGGGCCGCGCTTCCCGAGTCTCCCCTCAGCGCCAGTCCCGGGGCCGCGCTGCCCGAGTCCCTCCCGTTCCGGGGCCGCGCGGCCCGTGACTCCCTCCGATCCTCGGGCCGCGCTGCAAGAGTCTTCCCCCGGTCCCGGGGCCGCGCTGCCCGAGTCTCCCACCGGTCCAGGGGGCGCGCTGCCCGAGTCTCCCTCCGATCCCCGGGCCGCGCTTCACGAGTCTGCACCCGGTCCCCGGGGCCGCGCTGCCCGAGTCTCCCCGCGGTCCTGGGGCCGCGTGCCCGTCTTCCCCCTGTCCCGGGGCCGCTCTGCCCTAGTCTCTCCCGTTCAAGGGCCGCGCGGCCCGGGTCTGCTCACGGTGCCAGGGCCGCGCTGCCCGAGTCTCCCTCCGATCCCGGGGCCGCGCTACCCGACTCGCCCTCCGATCCCAGGGGCCGACCTGCCCGTTTCTCCCCCAGGTCCCGGGACCGCGCGGCCATAGTCTCCTCCCGATCCAGGGGCCGCGCTGCCCGAGTCTCCCACCGGTCCCGGGGTCGCGCTGCCCGAGTCTCCCACCTGTCCCGGGGCCGCGCTGCCCGTTTTTACACGGGCCCTGGGCCGCGCGGTCCGTGTCTCCCCCAAGTCCCGTGGCCGCGCTGCCCGAGTCTCCACCCACCACCAGTCCCGGGGCCGCGCTGCCCGTTTCTTCCCCCGGTCCCGGGGCCGCGCTGCGCAATTCTCCCCGGTCCCGGGGCCGCGCTGCGCAATTCTCCCCCGGTCCCCGGGGCCGCGCTGCCCGAATCTCCCTCCGATACCCGGGGCCGCGCTGCCCGAGTCTCCCCCCAGTCCCGGGCCGCGCTGCCCTAGTCTCCCCCGATACTGGGGCCACGCAGCCGAAACTCCCCCAAGTCCGTTGGCCGCGCGGCCCTAGTCTCCTCCCGATCCAGGGGCCGCTCTGCCCGAGTCTCCCACCGGTCCCGGGGCCGCGCTGCCCGTTTTCCACCCGGGCCCTGGGCCGCGCTGCCCGTGTCTTTCCCAAGTCCCGGGGCCGCGCTGCCCGAGTCTCCACCCACCACCGGTCCCGGGGCCGCGCTGCCCGTTTTTACACGGGCCCTGGGCCGCGCTGTCCGTGTCTCCCCCAAGTCCCGGGGCCGCGCTGCCCGAGTCTCCACCCACCACCAGTCCCGGGGCCGCGCTGCCCGTTTCTCCCCCCGGTCCCTGGGCCGCGCTGCGCAATTCTCCCCCGGTCCCGGGGCCGCGCTGCCCGAGTCTCCTCCCCCCGGTCCCCGGGGCCGCGCTGCCCGAATCTCCCTCCGATACCCAGGGCCGCGCTGCCCGAGTCTCCCCCCAGTCCCGGGCCGCGCTGCCCTAGTCTCCCCCCGATACTGGGGCCACGCAGCCCGATCTCCCCCAAGTCCGTTGGCCGCGATGCCCGAGTCTCCCTCCGATCCCAGGGGCCGCGCTGCCCGTTTCTCCCCCCGGTCCCGGGACCGCGCGGCCCTAGTCTCCTCCCGATCCCGGGGCCGCGCTGCCCGAGTCTTCACCCACCACCAGTCCCGGGGCAGCGCTGCCCGAGTTCGCCCCCGGTCCCGGGGCCGCGCTGCCCGAGTTCGCCCCCGGTCCCGGGGCCGCGCTGCCCGAGTCTCCCACCGTTCCAGGGAGCGAGCTGCCCGAGTCTCCGTCCGATCCCCGGGCCGCGCTTCACGAGTCTTTACCCGGTCACCGGGGCCGCGATGCCCAATTCTCCCCCGGTCCCGGGGCCGCGCTGCCCGAGTCTCCCTCCGATCCTCGGGGCCGCGCTGCCCGAGTCTCCCCGCGGTCCCAGGGACGCGCTGCCCGTGTCTCCCCCAAGTCCCGGGGTCGCGCTGCCCGAGTCTCCACCCACCACCAGTCCCGGGGCGGCGCTGCCCGAGTTCGCCCCCGGTCCCGGGGCCGCGCTGCCCGAGTCTCCCACCGGTCCCGGTGCCGCGCTACCCGTTTTCACCCGGGCCCTGGGCAGCGCTGCCCGTGTCTCCCCCAAGTCTCGGGGCCGCGCTGCCCGAGTCTCCACCCACCACCAGTCCCGGTGCCGCGCTGCCCGAATCTACCCCCCCCCCGGTCCCGGGGCCGAGCTGCGCGAGTCTCTCCCGTTCCGGGGCCGCGCTGCCCTAGTCTGCCCCCGATTCTAGGGCCGCGCTGCCCGAGACTTCCCCAAGTCCCGGGGCCGCGCTGCCCTAGTCTCCCTCCGATCCCGGGGCCGCGCTACCCGAGTCGCCCTCCGATACCCGGGGCCGCGCTGCCCGAGACTCCCTCCGATCCCAGGGGCCGCGCTGCCCGTTTCTCCCCCAGGTCCCGGGACCGCGCGGCCCTAGTCTCCTCCCGATCCCGGGGCCGCGCTGCCCGAGCCTCCCCACGGTCCCCGGGGCTGCGCTGCCTTTAGTCTCACTCCGATTCCCGGGTCCGCGCAGCCCGAGGCTCCCTCCGATCCCCGGGGCGGCTCTGCCGGAATCTCCACCAAGTCCCGGGGCCGCGCTGCCCGAGACTCCCTCCGATCCCAGGGGCCGCGCTGCCCGTTTCTCCCCCAGGTCCCGGGACCGCGCGGCCCTAGTCTCCTCCCGATCCCGGGGCCGCGCTGCCCGAGCCTCCCCACGGTCCCCGGGGCTGCGCTGCGCAATTCTCCCCCGGTCCCGGGGCTACGCTTCCTTTAGTCTCACTCCGATTCCCGGGTCCGCGCTGCCCGAATCTACCCCCCCCCCCGGTCCCGGGGCCGAGCTGCGCGAGTCTCTCCCGTTCCGGGGCCGCGCTGCCCTAGTCTGCCCCGATTCTAGGGCCGCGCTGCCCGAGACTTCCCCAAGTCCCGGGGCCGCGCTGCCCTAGTCTCCCTCCGATCCCGGGGCCGCGCTACCCGAGTCGCCCTCCGATACCCGGGGCCGCGCTGCCCGAGACTCCCTCCGATCCCAGGGGCCGCGCTGCCCGTTTCTCCCCCAGGTCCCGGGACCGCGCGGCCCTAGTCTCCTCCCGATCCCGGGGCCGCGCTGCCCGAGCCTCCCCACGGTCCCCGGGGCTGCGCTGCCTTTAGTCTCACTCCGATTCCCGGGTCCGCGCAGCCCGAGGCTCCCTCCGATCCCCGGGGCGGCTCTGCCGGAATCTCCACCAAGTCCCGGGGCCGCGCTGCCCGAGACTCCCTCCGATCCCAGGGGCCGCGCTGCCCGTTTCTCCCCCAGGTCCCGGGACCGCGCGGCCCTAGTCTCCTCCCGATCCCGGGGCCGCGCTGCCCGAGCCTCCCCACGGTCCCCGGGGCTGCGCTGCGCAATTCTCCCCCGGTCCCGGGGCTACGCTTCCTTTAGTCTCACTCCGATTCCCGGGTCCGCGCTGCCCGAATCTACCCCCCCCCCCCGGTCCCGGGGCCGAGCTGCGCGAGTCTCTCCCGTTCCGGGGCCGCGCTGCCCTAGTCTGCCCCCGATTCTAGGGCCGCGCTGCCCGAGACTTCCCCAAGTCCCGGGGCCGCGCTGCCCTAGTCTCCCTCCGATCCCGGGGCCGCGCTACCCGAGTCGCCCTCCGATACCCGGGGCCGCGCTGCCCGAGACTCCCTCCGATCCCAGGGGCCGCGCTGCCCGTTTCCTCCCCCAGGTCCCGGGACCGCGCGGCCCTAGTCTCCTCCCGATCCCGGGGCCGCGCTGCCCGAGCCTCCCCACGGTCCCCGGGGCTGCGCTGCGCAATTCTCCCCCGGTCCCGGGGCTACGCTTCCTTTAGTCTCACTCCGATTCCCGGGTCCGCGCAGGCCGAGGCTCCCTCCGATCCCCGGGGCGGCTCTGCCCGAATCTCCACCAAGTCCCGGGGCGGCGCTGCCCGAGTCTCCCTCCGATCCCCGGCGGCGCTGCACGAGTCTGCACCCGGTCCCCGGGGCCGCGCTGCCCGAGTCTCCCCGCGGTCCCGGGCCGCGCTGCCCGTGTCTCCCCCGATCCCGGGGCCGCGAGGCCCGAGTCTCCCACCTGTCCCGGGGCCGCGCTGCCCGTTTTCACCCGGGCCCTGGGCCGCGCAGCCCGTGTTCCTCCCGTTCCGGGGTCCCGCAGCCATAGACTCCCCCCCGATCACGGGGCCGCGCTGCTCGAGTCTCCCCCAAGTCCCAGGCAGCGCTGCCCGCGTCTTCCCCCCGCCCGGGGCCGCGCTTCCCGAGTCTCCCTCAGCGCCAGTCCCGGGGCCGCGCTGCCCGAGTCTCCCCACGGTCCCCGGGGCTGCGCTGCGCAGTTCTCCCCCGGTCCCGGGGCTACGCTGCCTTTAGTCTCACTCCGATTCCCGGGGCCGCGCTGCCCGAGTCTCCGCCCCCCCGTTCCCGGGGCCGCGCAGCCCGAGGCTCCCTCCGATCCCCGGGGCCGCGCAATCCCGAGGCTCCCTCCGATCCCCGGGGCGGCTCTGCCCGAATCTCCCCCAAGTCTCGGGCGGCGCTGCCCGAGTCTCCCTCCGATCCCCGGGCCGCGCTTCACGAGTCTCCCCGCGGTCCCGGGGCCGCGCTGCCCGTGTGTCCCCCAAGTCCCGGGGTCGCGCTGCCCGAGTCTCCACCCACCACCAGTCCCGGGGCGGCGCTGCCCGAGTTCGCCCCTGGTCCCGGGGCCGCGCTGCCCGTTTTCACCCGGGCCCTGGGCCGCGCAGCCCGTGTCCCTCCCGTTCCGGGGTCCCGCAGCCATAGACTCCCCCCCCCCGATCACGGGGCCGCGCTGCTCGAGTCTCCCCCAAGTCCCAGGGCCGCGCTGCCCGCGTCTTCCCCCCGCCCCGGGGCCGCGCTTCCCGAGTCTCCCCTCAGCGCCAGTCCCGGGGCCGCGCTGCCCGAGTCCCTCCCGTTCCGGGGCCGCGCGGCCCGTGACTCCCTCCGATTCTCGGGCCGCGCTGCAAGAGTCTTCCCCCGGTCTCGGGGCCGCGCTGCCCGAGTCTCCACCCACCACCAGTCCCGGTGCCGCGCTGCCCGAATCTACCCCCCCCCCCGGTCCCGGGGCCGAGCTGCGCGAGTCTCTCCCGTTCCGGGGCCGCGCTGCCCTAGTCTGCCCCCGATTCTAGGGCCGCGCTGCCCGAGACTTCCCCAAGTCCCGGGGCCGCGCTGCCCTAGTCTCCCTCCGATCCCGGGGCCGCGCTACCCGAGTCGCCCTCCGATACCCGGGGCCGCGCTGCCCGAGACTCCCTCCGATCCCAGGGGCCGCGCTGCCCGTTTCTCCCCCAGGTCCCGGGACCGCGCGGCCCTAGTCTCCTCCCGATCCCGGGGCCGCGCTGCCCGAGCCTCCCCACGGTCCCCGGGGCTGCGCTGCCTTTAGTCTCACTCCGATTCCCGGGTCCGCGCAGCCCGAGGCTCCCTCCGATCCCCGGGGCGGCTCTGCCGGAATCTCCACCAAGTCCCGGGGCCGCGCTGCCCGAGACTCCCTCCGATCCCAGGGGCCGCGCTGCCCGTTTCTCCCCCAGGTCCCGGGACCGCGCGGCCCTAGTCTCCTCCCGATCCCGGGGCCGCGCTGCCCGAGCCTCCCCACGGTCCCCGGGGCTGCGCTGCGCAATTCTCCCCCGGTCCCGGGGCTACGCTTCCTTTAGTCTCACTCCGATTCCCGGGTCCGCGCTGCCCGAATCTACCCCCCCCCCCCCGGTCCCGGGGCCGAGCTGCGCGAGTCTCTCCCGTTCCGGGGCCGCGCTGCCCTAGTCTGCCCCCGATTCTAGGGCCGCGCTGCCCGAGACTTCCCCAAGTCCCGGGGCCGCGCTGCCCTAGTCTCCCTCCGATCCCGGGGCCGCGCTACCCGAGTCGCCCTCCGATACCCGGGGCCGCGCTGCCCGAGACTCCCTCCGATCCCAGGGGCCGCGCTGCCCGTTTCTCCCCCAGGTCCCGGGACCGCGCGGCCCTAGTCTCCTCCCGATCCCGGGGCCGCGCTGCCCGAGCCTCCCCACGGTCCCCGGGGCTGCGCTGCCTTTAGTCTCACTCCGATTCCCGGGTCCGCGCAGCCCGAGGCTCCCTCCGATCCCCGGGGCGGCTCTGCCGGAATCTCCACCAAGTCCCGGGGCCGCGCTGCCCGAGACTCCCTCCGATCCCAGGGGCCGCGCTGCCCGTTTCTCCCCCAGGTCCCGGGACCGCGCGGCCCTAGTCTCCTCCCGATCCCGGGGCCGCGCTGCCCGAGCCTCCCCACGGTCCCCGGGGCTGCGCTGCGCAATTCTCCCCCGGTCCCGGGGCTACGCTTCCTTTAGTCTCACTCCGATTCCCGGGTCCGCGCAGCCCGAGGCTCCCTCCGATCCCCGGGGCGGCTCTGCCCGAATCTCCACCAAGTCCCGGGGCGGCGCTGCCCGAGTCTCCCTCCGATCCCCCGGCGGCGCTGCACGAGTCTGCACCCGGTCCCCGGGGCCGCGCTGCCCGAGTCTCCCCGCGGTCCCGGGGCCGCGCTGCCCGTGTCTCCCCCGATCCCGGGGCCGCGAGGCCCGAGTCTCCCACCTGTCCCGGGGCCGCGCTGCCCGTTTTCACCCGGGCCCTGGGCCGCGCAGCCCGTGTTCCTCCCGTTCCGGGGTCCCGCAGCCATAGACTCCCCCCCGATCACGGGGCCGCGCTGCTCGAGTCTCCCCCAAGTCCCAGGCAGCGCTGCCCGCGTCTTCCCCCCGCCCCGGGGCCGCGCTTCCCGAGTCTCCCCTCAGCGCCAGTCCCGGGGCCGCGCTGCCCGAGTCTCCCCACGGTCCCCGGGGCTGCGCTGCGCAATTCTCCCCCGGTCCCGGGGCTACGCTGCCTTTAGTCTCACTCCGATTCCCGGGGCCGCGCTGCCCGAGTCTCCGCCCCCCCGTTCCCGGGGCCGCGCAGCCCGAGGCTCCCTCCGATCCCCGGGGCCGCGCAATCCCGAGGCTCCCTCCGATCCCCGGGGCGGCTCTGCCCGAATCTCCCCCAAGTCTCGGGGCGGCGCTGCCCGAGTCTCCCTCCGATCCCCGGGCCGCGCTTCACGAGTCTCCCCGCGGTCCCGGGGCCGCGCTGCCCGTGTGTCCCCCAAGTCCCGGGGTCGCGCTGCCCGAGTCTCCACCCACCACCAGTCCCGGGGCGGCGCTGCCCGAGTTCGCCCCTGGTCCCGGGGCCGCGCTGCCCGTTTTCACCCGGGCCCTGGGCCGCGCAGCCCGTGTCCCTCCCGTTCCGGGGTCCCGCAGCCATAGACTCCCCCCCCCCGATCACGGGGCCGCGCTGCTCGAGTCTCCCCCAAGTCCCAGGGGCGCGCTGCCCGCGTCTTCCCCCCGCCCCGGGGCCGCGCTTCCCGAGTCTCCCCTCAGCGCCAGTCCCGGGGCCGCGCTGCCCGAGTCCCTCCCGTTCCGGGGCCGCGCGGCCCGTGACTCCCTCCGATTCTCGGGCCGCGCTGCAAGAGTCTTCCCCCGGTCCCGGGGCCGCGCTGCCCGAGTCTCCCACCGGTCCAGGGGGCGCGCTGCCCGAGTCTCCCTCCGATCCCCGGGCCGCGCTTCACGAGTCTGCACCCGGTCCCCGGGGCCGCGCTGCCCGAGTCTCCCCGCGGTCCTGGGGCCGCGTGCCCGTCTTCCCCCTGTCCCGGGCCCGCTCTGCCCTAGTCTCTCCCGTTCAAGGGCCGCGCGGCCCGGGTCTGCTCACGGTGCCAGGGCCGCGCTGCCCGAGTCTCCCTCCGATCCCGGGGCCGCGCTACCCGACTCGCCCTCCGATCCCAGGGGCCGACCTGCCCGTTTCTCCCCCAGGTCCCGGGACCGCGCGGCCATAGTCTCCTCCCGATCCAGGAGCCGCGCTGCCCGAGTCTCCCACCGGTCCCGGGGTCGCGCTGCCCGAGTCTCCCACCGGTCCCGGGGCCGCGCTGCCCGTTTTTACACGGGCCCTGGGCCGCGCGGTCCGTGTCTCCCCCAAGTCCCGGGGCCGCGCTGCCCGAGTCTCCACCCACCACCAGTCCCGGGGCCACGCTGCCCGTTTCTCCCCCCGGTCCCCGGGCCGCGCTGCGCAATTCTCCCCCGGTCCCGGGGCCGCGCTGCGCAATTCTCCCCCGGTCCCCGGGGCCGCGCTGCCCGAATCTCCCTCCGATACCCGGGGCCGCGCTGCCCGAGTCTCCCCCCAGTCCCGGGCCGCGCTGCCCTAGTCTCCCCCCGATACTGGGGCCACGCAGCCCGATCTCCCCCAAGTCCGTTGGCCGCGATGCCCGAGTCTCCCTCCGATCTCAGGGGCCGCGCTGCCCGTTTCTCCCCCCGGTACCGGGGCCGCGCGGCCCTAGTCTCCTCCCGATCCAGGGGCCGCGCTGCCCGAGTCTCCCACCGGTCCCGGGGCCGCGCTGCCCGAGTCTCCCACCGGTCCCGGGGCCGCGCTGCCCGAGTCTCCACACACCACCAGTCCCGGGGCGGCGCTGCCCGTGATCGCCCCCGGTCCCGGGGCCGCGCTGCCCGAGTCTCCCACCGGTCCCGGGGCCGCGCTGCCCGTTTTCACCCGGGCCCTGGGCCGCGCTGCGCAATTCTCCCCCGGTCCCGGGGCCGCGCTGCCCGAGTCTCCTCCCCCCGGTCCCCGGGGCCGCGCTGCCCGAGTACGCCCCCGGTCCCGGGGCCGCGCTGCCCGTTTTCACCCGGGCCCTGGGCCGCGCGGCCCGTGTCTCCCCCAAGTCCCGGGGCCGCGCTGCCCGAGTCTCCACACACCACCAGTCCCGGGGCGGCGCTGCCCGAGTTCGCCCCCGGTCCCGGGGCCGCGCTGCCCGAGTCTCCCACCGGTCCCGGGGCCGCGCTGCCCGAGTCTCCCACCGGTCCCGGGGCCGCGCTGCCCGAGTCTCCCACCGGACCCGGGGCCGCGCTGCCCGTTTTCACCCGGGCCTTGGGCCGCGCTGCCCGTGTCTCCCCCAAGTCCCGGGGCCGCGCTGCCCGAGTCTCCACCCACCACCAGTCCCGGGGCCGCGCTGCCCGTTTCTCCCCCCGGTCCCGGGGCCGCGCTGCCCGAGTCTCCCTCCGATCCCAGGGGCCGCGCTGCCCGTTTCTCCCCCAGGTCCCGGGACCGCGCGGCCCTAGTCTCCTCCCGATCCCGGGGCCGCGCTGCCCGAGCCTCCCCACGGTCCCCGGGGCTGCGCTGCGCAATTCTCCCCCGGTCCCGGGGCTACGCTTCCTTTAGTCTCACTCTGATTCCCGGGTCCGCGCAGCCCGAGGCTCCCTCCGATCCCCGGGGCGGCTCTGCCCGAATCTCCACCAAGTCCCGGGGCGGCGCTGCCCGAGTCTCCCTCCGATCCCCGGGCCGCGCTTCACGAGTCTGCACCCGGTCCCCGGTGCCGCGCTGCCCGAGTCTCCCCGCGGTCCCGGGGCCGCGCTGCCCGTGTCACCCCCGATCCCGGGGCCGCGAGGCCCGAGTCTCCCACCGGTCCCGGGGCCGCGCTGCCCGTTTTCACCCGGGCCCTGGGCCGCGCAGCCCGTGTTCCTCCCGTTCCGGGGTCCCGCAGCCATAGACTCCCCCCCGATCACGGGGCCGCGCTGCTCGAGTCTCCCCCAAGTCCCAGGCAGCGCTGCCCGCGTCTTCCCCCCGCCCCGGGGCCGCGCTTCCCGAGTCTCCCCTCAGCGCCAGTCCCGGGGCCGCGCTGCCCGAGTCTCCCCACGGTCCCCGGGGCTGCGCTGCGCAATTCTCCCCCGGTCCCGGGGCTACGCTGCCTTTAGTCTCACTCCGATTCCCGGGGCCGCGCTGCCCGAGTCTCCGCCCCCCCGTTCCCGGGGCCGCGCAGCCCGAGGCTCCCTCCGATCCCCGGGGCGGCGCAGCCCGAGGCTCCCTCCGATCCCCGGGGCGGCTCTGCCCGAATCTCCCCCAAGTCTCGGGGCGGCGCTGCCCGAGTCTCCCTTCGATCCCGGGGCCGCGCTGCCCGTTTTCACCCGGGCCCTGGGCCGCGCTGCGCAATTCTCCTCCGATCCTCTGGGCCGCGCTGCCCGAGTCTCCTCCCCCCGGTCCCCGCGGCCGCGCTGCCCGTTTCTCCCCACGGTCCCGGGGCCGCGCTGCCCGAGTCTCCCTCCGATCCTCGGGGCCGCGCTGCCCGAGTCTCCACCCACCACCAGTCCCGGGGCCGCGCTGCCCGTTTCTCCCCCCGGTCCCGGGGCCGCGCTGCGCAATTCTCCCCCGGTCCCGGGGCCGCGCTACGCAATTCTCCCTCCGATACCCGGGGCCGCGCTGCCCGAGTCTCCCCCCAGTCCCGGGCCGCGCTGCCCTAGTCTCCCCCCAATACTGGGGCCACGCAGCCCGATCTCCCCCAAGTCCGTTGGCCGCGATGCCCGAGTCTCCCTCCGATCCCAGGGGCCGCGCTGCCCGTTTCTCCCCCCGGTACCGGGGCCGCGCGGCCCTAGTCTCCTCCCGATCCAGGGGCCGCGCTGCCCGTTTCTCCCCCCGGTCCCGGGGCCGCGCTGCGCAATTCTCCCCCCGATACTGGGGCCACGCAGCCCGATCTCCCCCAAGTCCGTTGGCCGCGATGCCCGAGTCTCCCTCCGATCCCAGGGGCCGCGCTGCCCGTTTCTCCCCCCGGTACCGGGGCCGCGCGGCCCTAGTCTCCTCCCGATCCAGTGGCCGCGCTGCCCGAGTCTCCCACCGGTCCCGGGGCCGCGCTGCCCGTTTCTCCACCCGGTCCCGGGACCGCGCGGCCCTAGTCTCCTCCCGATCCCGGGGCCGCGCTGCCCGAGTCTCCACCCACCACCAGTCCCGGGGCAGCGCTGCCCGAGTTCGCCCCCGGTCCCGGGGCCGCGCTGCCCGAGTTTCCCACCGGTCCAGGGGGCGAGGTGCCCGAGTCTCCGTCCGATCCCCGGGCCGCGCTTCACGTGTCTTTACCCGGTCACCGGGGCCGCGATGCCCAATTCTCCCCCGGTCCCGGGGCCGCGCTGCCCGAGTCTCCCTCCGATTCTCGGGGCCGCGCTGCCCGAGTCTCCACCCACCACCAGTCCCGGGGCGGCGCTGCCCGAGTTCGCACCCGGTCCCGGGGCCGCGCTGCCGAGTCTCCCACCGGTCCCGGTGCCGCGCTGCCCGTTTTCACCCGGGCCCTGGGCCGCGCTGCCCGTGTCTCCCCCAAGTCCCGGGGCCGCGCTGTCCGAGTCTCCCCTCAGCGCCAGTCCCGGGGCCGCGCTGCCCGAGTCTCCCCACGGTCCCCGGGGCTGCGCTGCCTTTAGTCTCACTCCGATTCCCGGGTCCGCTCAGCCCGAGGCTCCCTCCGATCCCCGGGGCGGCTCTGCCGGAATCTCCACCAAGTCCCGGGGCCGCGCTGCCCGAGACTCCCTCCGATCCCAGGGGCCTCGCTGCCCGTTTCTCCCCCCGGTCCCGGGACCGCGCGGCCCTAGTCTCCTCCCGATCCCGGGGCCGCGCTGCCCGAGTCTCCACCCACCACCAGTCCCGGGGCAGCGCTGCCCGAGTTCGCCCCCGGTCCCGGGGCCGCGCTGCCCGAGTTTGCCCCCGGTCCCGGGGCCGCGCTGCCCGAGACTCCCACCGGTCCAGGGGGCGAGCTGCCCGTTTCTCCCCCCGGTACCGGGGCCGCGCGGCCCTAGTCTCCTCCCGATCCAGTGGCCGCGCTGCCCGAGTCTCCCACCGGTCCCGGGGCCGCGCTGCCCGAGTCTCCCACCGGTCACGGGGCCGCGCTGCCCGTTTCTCCCCCCGGTCCCGGGACCGCGCGGCCCTAGTCTCCTCCCGATCCCGGGGCCGCGCTGCCCGAGTCTCCACCCACCACCAGTCCCGGGGCAGCGCTGCCCGAGTTCGCCCCCGGTTCCGGATCGCGCTGCCCGAGTTCGCCCCCGGTCCCGGGGCCGCGCTGCCCGAGTCTCCCACCGGTCCAGGGGGCGAGCTGCCCGAGTCTCCGTCCGATCCCCGGGCCGCGCATCACGTGTCTTTACCCGGTCACCGGGGCCGCGATGCCCAATTCTCCCCCGGTCCCGGGACCGCGCTGCCCGAGTCTCCCTCCGATCCTCGGGGCCGCGCTGCCCGAGTCTCCCCGCGGTCCCGTGGCCGCGCTGCCCGTGTCTCCCCCAAGTCCCGGGGTCGCGCTGCCCGAGTCTCCACCCACCCCCAGTCCCGGGGCGGCGCTGCCCGAGTTCGCCCCCAGTCCGGGGGCCGCGCTGCCCGAGTCTCCCACCGGTCCCGGTGCCGCGCTGCCCGTTTTCACCCGGGCCCTGGGCCGCGCTGCCCGTGTCTCCCCCAAGTCCCGGGGCCGCGCTGTCCGAGTCTCCACCCACCACCAGTCCCGGTGCCGCGCTGCCCGAATCTACCCCCCGGTCCCGGGGCCGAGCTGCGCGAGTCTCTACCGTTCCGCGGCCGCGCTGCCCTAGTCTGCCCCCGATTCTAGGGCCGCGCTGCCCGAGACTTCCCCAAGTCCCGGGGCCGCGCTGCCCTAGTCTCCCTCCGATCCCGGGGCCGCGCTACCCGAGTCGCCCTCCGATACCCGGGGCCGCGCTGCCCGAGAATCCCTCCGATCCCAGGGGCCGCGCTGCCCGTTTCTCCCCCAGGTCCCGGGACCGCGCGGCCCTAGTCTCCTCCCGATCCCGGGGTCCCGCAGCCATAGACTCCCCCCCGATCACGGGGCCGCGCTGCTCGAGTCTCCCCCAAGTCCCAGGCAGCGCTGCCCGCGTCTTCCCCCCGCCCCGGGGCCGCGCTTCCCGAGTCTCCCCTCAGCGCCAGTCCCGGGGCCGCGCTGCCCGAGTCTCCCCACGGTCCCCGGGGCTGCGCTGCGCAATTCTCCCCCGGTCCCGGGGCTACGCTGCCTTTAGTCTCACTCCGATTCCCGGGGCCGCGCTGCCCGAGTCTCCGCCCCCCCGTTCCCGGGGCCGCGCAGCCCGAGGCTCCCTCCGATCCCCGGGGCCGCGCAGCCCGAGGCTCCCTCCGATCCCCGGGGCGGCTCTGCCCGAATCTCCCCCAAGTCTCGGGGCGGCGCTGCCCGAGTCTCCCTCCGATCCCGGGGCCGCGCTGCCCGTTTTCACCCGGGCCCTGGGCCGCGCTGCGCAATTCTCCCCCGGTCCCGGGGCCGCGCTGCCCGAGTCTCCTCCCCCCGGTCCCCGGGGCGGCGCTGCCCGAGTACGCCCCCGGTCCTGGGGCCGCGCTGCCCGTTTTCACCCGGGCCCTGGGCCGCGCTGCCCGTGTCTCCCCCAAGTCCCGCGGCCGCGCTGCCCGAGTCTCCACACACCACCAGTCCCGGGGCGGCGCTGCCCGAGTTCGCCCCCGGTCCCGGGGCCGCGCTGCCCGAGTCTCCCACCGGTCCCGGGGCCGCGCTGCCCGAGTCTCCCACCGGTCCCGGGGCCGCGCTGCCCGAGTCTCCCACCGGACCCGGGTCCGCGCTGCCCGTTTTCACCCGGGCCTTGGGCCGCGCTGCCCGTGTCTCCCGCAAGTCCCGGGGCCGCGCTGCCCGAGTCTCCACCCACCACCAGTCCCGGGGCCGCGCTGCCCGAGTTCGACCCCGGTCCCGGAACCGCGCTGCCCGAGTCTCCCACCGGTCCCGGGGCCGCGCTGCCCGTTTTTACACTGGCCCTGGGCCGCGCTGTCCGTGTCTCCCCCAAGTCCCGGGGCCGCGCTGCCCGAGTCTCCACCCACCACCAGTCCCGGGGCCGCGCTGCCCGTTTCTCCCCCCGGTCCCGGGGCCGCGCTGCGCAATTCTCCCCCCGATACTGGGGCCACGCAGCCCGATCTCCCCCAAGTCCGTTGGCCGCGATGCCCGAGTCTCCCTCCGATCCCAGGGGCCGCGCTGCCCGTTTCTCCCCCCGGTACCGGGGCCGCGCGGCCCTAGTCTCCTCCCGATCCAGTGGCCGCGCTGCCCGAGTCTCCCACCGGTCCCGGGGCCGCGCTGCCCGAGTCTCCCACCGGTCCCGGGGCCGCGCTGCCCGTTTCTCCCCCCGGTCCCGGGACCGCGCGGCCCTAGTCTCCTCCCGATCCAGTGGCCGCGCTGCCCGAGTCTCCCACCGGTCCCGGGGCCGCGCTGCCCGTTTCTCCCCCCGGTCCCGGGACCGCGCGGCCCTAGTCTCCTCCCGATACCGGGGCCGCGCTGCCCGAGTCTCCACCCACCACCAGTCCCGGGGCAGCGCTGCCCGAGTTCGTCCCCGGTCCCGGGGCCGCGCTGCCCGAGTCTCCCACCGGTCCAGGGGGCGAGCTGCCCGACTCTCCGTCCGATCCCCGGGCCGCGCTTCACGTGTCTTTACCCGGTCACCGGGGCCGCGATGCCCAATTCTCCCCCGGTCCCGGGGCCGCGCTGCCCGAGTCTCCCTCCGATCCTCGGGGCCGCGCTGCCCGAGTCTCCAACCACCACCAGTCCCGGGGCGGCGCTGCCCGAGTTCGCACCCGGTCCCGGGGCCGCGCTGCCCGAGTCTCCCACCGGTCCCGGTGCCGCGCTGCCCGTTTTCACCCGGGCCCTGGGCCGCGCTGCCCGTGTCTCCCCCAAGTCCCGGGGCCGCGCTGTCCGAGTCTCCACCCACCACCAGTCCCTGGGCCGCGCTGCCCGAATCTCCCTCCGATACCCGGGGCCGCGCTGCCCGAGTCTCCCTCCGGTCCCGGGCAGCGCTGCCCTAGTCTCCCCCCGATCCTGGGGCCACGCAGCCCGATCTCCCCCAAGTCCCGGGGCCGCGCTGCCCAAGTCTCCCCCCGATCCCGGGGCCGCGCTACCCGTCTCTCCCCCCGATCCCGGGCCCGCGCTGCCCGAGTTTTCAACCGATACCCGCGGTCGCGCTGTCCGTGTCTTCCCCCGGTCCCGGGGCCGCGTTGCCCGAGACTCCCCCCAGTCCCCGGGACTGTACAGCCCGCGTCTCCCTCCGTTCCCCGGGGCCGCGGTGCCCGAGTCTCTCACCGATCCCCGGGGCCGCGCTGCCCGAGTCTCCCCCAAGTCCCAGGGCCGCGCTGCCCGTGTCTTCCCCCCGCCCCGGGGCCGCGCTGCCCGAGTCTCCCCTCACCGCCAGTCCTGGTGCCGCGCTGCCCGAATCTGCCCCCGGTCCCGGGGCCGAGCTGCGCGAGCCTCTCCCGTTCCGGGGCCGCGCGACCCGAATCTCCCGGGCCCTGGGCCGTGCTGCCCGTGTCTGCCCCAAGTCCCGGGGCCGCGCTGCCCTAGTCTGCCCCCGATCCTAGGGCCGCGCTGCCCGAGTCTTCCCCAAGTCCCGGGGCCGCGCTGCCCGAGTCTCCCTCCCATACCCGGGGCCGCGCTGCCCGAGTCTCCCTCCGAACCCCGGGGCCGCGCTGCCCGAGTCTCCCCAAAGTCCCGGGGCCGCGCTGCCCAAGTCTCCCCCCGATCCCGGGGCCGCGCTACCCGTCTCTCCCCCCGATCCCGGGCCCGCGCTGCCCGAGTTTTCCACCGATACCCGGGGCCGCGCTGCCCGTGTCTTCCCCCGGTCCCGGGGCCGCGTTGCCCGAGACTCCCCCCAGTCCCCGGGACTGTGCAGCCCGCGTCTCCCTCCGATCCCCGGGGCCGCGCTGTCCGAGTCTCCCTCCGATACCCGGGGCCGCGCTGCCCGAGTCTCCCCGCTGTCCCGGGGCCGCGCTGCCCGTCTTCACCCTGTCCCGCGGCCGCACTGCCCGAGTCTCCCCCGTTACGGGGCCGCGCTGCCCGAGTCTCCCTCCGATCCCCGGGGCCGCTCTGGCCGAGTCTCCCCCGTTACGGGGCCGCTCTGCCCGAGTCTCCCACCGATCCCGGGGCGGCGCTGCCCGAGTCTCCCCCAAGTCCCAGGGCCGCGCTGCCCGAATCTGCCCCCGGTCCCGGGGCCGTGCTGCCCGTGTCTGCCCCAAGTCCCGGGGCCGCGCTGCCCTAGTCTGCCCCCGATCCTAGGGCCGCGCTGCCCGAATCTGCCCCCGGTCCCGGGGCCGAGCTGCGCGAGTCTCTCCCGTTCCGGGGCCGCGCGGCCCGAATCTCCCGGGCCCTGGGCCGTGCTGCCCGTCTCTGCCCCAAGTCCCGGGGCCGCGCTGCCCTAGTCTGCCCCCGATCCTAGGGCCGCGCTGCCCGAGTCTTCCCCAAGTCCCGGGGCCGCGCTGCCCAAGACTCCCCGCGGTCCCTGGGCCGCGCTGCCCGAGTCTCCCTCCGATCCCGGGGCCGCGCTGCCCGTTTCTCCCCACGGTCCCCGGGGCCGCGCTGCGCAATTCTACCCCGGTCCCTGGGCCGCGCTGCCCGAATCTCCCTCCGATACCCGGGGCCGCTCTGCCCGAGTCTCCCTCCGATCCCCGGGGCCGCTCTGGCCGAGTCTCACCCCGGTCCCGGGGCCGCTCTGGCCGAGTCTCCCCCGATCACAGGGCCGCGCTGCCCGTCTTCCCCCTGTCCCGCGGCCGCGTTGCCCGAGTCTCCCGTTCAGGGGCCGCGCTGCCCGAGTCTCCCCGCGGTCCCGGGGCCGCGCTGCCCGTCTTCCCGCTGTCCCGGGGCCGCGCTGCACGAGTCTCCCCCGTTACGGGGCCGCGCTGCCCGAGTCTCCCACCGATCCCCGGGGCCGCGCTGCCCGAGTCTCCCCCAAGTCCCAGGGCCGCGCTGCCCGTGTCTTCCCCCCGCCCCGGGGCCGCGCTGCCCGAGTCTCCCCTCACCGCCAGTCCTGGTGCCGCGCTGCCCGAATCTGCCCCCGGTCCCGGGGCCGAGCTGCGCGAGTCTCTCCCGTACCGGGGACGCGCGGCCCGAATCTCCCGGGCCCTGGGCCGTGCTGCCCGTGTCTGCCCCAAGTCCCGGCGCCGCGCTGCCCGAGTCTCCCACCGGTCCATGGGGCGCGCTGCCCGAGTCTCCCACCGGTCCCGGGGCCGCGCTGCCCGTTTTCACCCGGGCCCTGGGCCGCGCTGCCCGTCTGTCCCCCGTTCCGGGGCCGCGCTGCCCAAGTCTCCCCAAAGTCCCGTAGCCGCGCTGCCCTAGTCTCCCCCCGATCCCGGGGCCGCGCTGCCCGTCTCTCCCCACGATCCCGGGCCCGCGCTGCCCGAGTTTTCCACCAACACCCGGGGCCGCGCTGCCCGTGTCTTCCCCCGGTCCCGGGGCCGCGTTGCCCGAGACTCCCCCCAGTCCCCGGGACTGTGCAGCCCGCGTCTCCCTCCGATCCCCGGGGCCGCGCTGTCCGAGTCTCCCTCCGATACCCGGGGCCGCGCTGCCCGAGTCTCCCCGCTGTCCCGGGGCCGCGCTGCCCGTCTTCACCCTGTCCCGCGGCCGCACTGCCCGAGTCTCCCCCGTTACGGGGCCGCGCTGCCCGAGTCTCCCTCCGATCCCCGGGGCCGCTCTGGCCGAGTCTCCCCCGTTACGGGGCCGCTCTGCCCGAGTCTCCCACCGATCCCGGGGCGGCGCTGCCCGAGTCTCCCCCAAGTCCCAGGGCCGCGCTGCCCGAATCTGCCCCCGGTCCCGGGGCCGTGCTGCCCGTGTCTGCCCCAAGTCCCGGGGCCGCGCTGCCCTAGTCTGCCCCCGATCCTAGGGCCGCGCTGCCCGAATCTGCCCCCGGTCCCGGGGCCGAGCTGCGCGAGTCTCTCCCGTTCCGGGGCCGCGCGGCCCGAATCTCCCGGGCCCTGGGCCGTGCTGCCCGTCTCTGCCCCAAGTCCCGGGGCCGCGCTGCCCTAGTCTGCCCCCGATCCTAGGGCCGCGCTGCCCGAGTCTTCCCCAAGTCCCGGGGCCGCACTGCCCAAGACTCCCCGCGGTCCCTGGGCCGCGCTGCCCGAGTCTCCCTCCGATCCCGGGGCCGCGCTGCCCGTTTCTCCCCACGGTCCCCGGGGCCGCGCTGCGTAATTCTACCCCGGTCCCTGGGCCGCGCTGCCCGAATCTCCCTCCGATACCCGGGGCCGCTCTGCCCGAGTCTCCCTCCGATCCCCGGGGCCGCTCTGGCCGAGTCTCACCCCGGTCCCGGGGCCGGTCTGGCCGAGTCTCACCCCGGTCCCGGGGCCGCTCTGGCCGAGTCTCACCCCGGTCCCGGGGCCGCTCTGGCCGAGTCTCCCCCGATCACAGGGCCGCGCTGCCCGTCTTCCCCCTGTCCCGCGGCCGCGTTGCCCGAGTCTCCCGTTCAGGGGCCGCGCTGCCCGAGTCTCCCCGCGGTCCCGGGGCCGCGCTGCCCGTCTTCCCGCTGTCCCGCGGCCGCGCTGCACGAGTCTCCCCCGTTACGGGGCCGCGCTGCCCGAGTCTCCCACCGATCCCCGGGGCCGCGCTGCCCGAGTCTCCCCCAAGTCCCAGGGCCGCGCTGCCCTAGTCTGCCCCCGATCCTAGGGCCGCGCTGCCCGAGTCTTCCCCAAGTCCCGGGGCCGCACTGCCCGAGACTCCCCGCGGTCCCTGGGCCGCGCTGCCCGAGTCTCCCTCCGATCCCGGGACCGCGCTGCCCGTTTCTCCCCACGGTCCCCGGGGCCGCGCTGCGTAATTCTACCCCGGTCCCTGGGCCGCGCTGCCCGAATCTCCCTCCGATACCCGGGGCCGCGCTGCCCGAGTCTCCCTCCGGTCCCGGGCAGCGCTGCCCTAGTCTCCCCCCGATCCTGGGGCCACGCAGCCCGAACTCCCCCAAGTCCCGGGGCCGCGCTGCCCAAGTCTCCCCCCGATCCCGGGGCCGCGCTACCCGACTCTCCCCCCGATCACGGGCCCGCGCTGCCCGAGTTTTCCACCGATACCCGGGGTCGCGCTGCCCGTGTCTTCCCCCGGTCCCGGGGCCGCGTTGCCCGAGACTCCCCCCAGTCCCCGGGACTGTACAGCCCGCGTCTCCCTCCGTTCCCCGGGGCCGCGGTGCCCGAGTCTCCCACCGATCCCCGGGGCCGCGCTGCCCGAGTCTCCCCCAAGTCCCAGGGCCGCGCTGCCCGTGTCTTCCCCCCGCCCCGGGGCCGCGCTGCCCGAGTCTCCCCTCACCGCCAGTCCTGGTGCCGCGCTGCCCGAATCTGCCCCCGGTCCCGGGGCCGAGCTGCGCGAGTCTCTCCCGTACCGGGGCCGCGCGGCCCGAATCTCCCGGGCCCTGGGCCGTGCTGCCCGTGTCTGCCCCAAGTCCCGGGGCCGCGCTGCCCTAGTCTGCCCCCGATCCTTGGGCCGCGGTGCCCGAGTCTCCCACCGATCCCCGGGGCCGCGCTGCCCGAGTCTCCCCCAAGTCCCAGGGCCGCGCTGCCCGTGTCTTCCCCCCGCCCCGGGGCCGCGCTGCCCGAGTCTCCCCTCACCGCCAGTCCTGGTGCCGCGCTGCCCGAATCTGCCCCCGGTCCCGGGGCCGAGCTGCGCGAGTCTCTCCCGTACCGGGGCCGCGCGGCCCGAATCTCCCGGGCCCTGGGCCGTGCTGCCCGTGTCTGCCCCAAGTCCCGGGGCCGCGCTGCCCTAGTCTGCCCCCGATCCTTGGGCCGCGCTGCCCGAGTCTTCCCCAAGTCCCGGGGCCGCGCTGCCCGAGACTCCCCGCGGTCCCTGGGCCGCGCTGCCCGAGTCTCCCTCCGATCCCGGGGCCGCGCTGCCCGTTTCTCCCCCACGGTCCCCGGGGCCGCGCTGCGTAATTCTACCCCGGTCCCTGGGCCGCGCTGCCCGAGTCTCCCTCCCATACCCGGGGCCGCGCTGCCCGAGTCTCCCTCCGAACCCCGGGGCCGCGCTGCCCGAGTCTCCCCAAAGTCCCGGGGCCGCGCTGCCCAAGTCTCCCCCCGATCCCGGGGCCGCGCTACCCGTCTCTCCCCCCCGATCCCGGGCCCGCGCTGCCCGAGTTTTCCACCGATACCCGGGGCCGCGCTGCCCGTGTCTTCCCCCGGTCCCGGGGCCGCGTTGCCCGAGACTCCCCCCAGTCCCCGGGACTGTGCAGCCCGCGTCTCCCTCCGATCCCCGGGGCCGCGCTGTCCGAGTCTCCCTCCGATACCCGGGGCCGCGCTGCCCGAGTCTCCCCGCTGTCCCGGGGCCGCGCTGCCCGTCTTCACCCTGTCCCGCGGCCGCACTGCCCGAGTCTCCCCCGTTACGGGGCCGCGCTGCCCGAGTCTCCCTCCGATCCCCGGGGCCGCTCTGGCCGAGTCTCCCCCGTTACGGGGCCGCTCTGCCCGAGTCTCCCACCGATCCCGGGGCGGCGCTGCCCGAGTCTCCCCCAAGTCCCAGGGCCGCGCTGCCCGAATCTGCCCCCGGTCCCGGGGCCGTGCTGCCCGTGTCTGCCCCAAGTCCCGGGGCCGCGCTGCCCTAGTCTGCCCCCGATCCTAGGGCCGCGCTGCCCGAATCTGCCCCCGTCCCGGGGCCGAGCTGCGCGAGTCTCTCCCGTTCCGGGGCCGCGCGGCCCGAATCTCCCGGGCCCTGGGCCGTGCTGCCCGTCTCTGCCCCAAGTCCCGGGGCCGCGCTGCCCTAGTCTGCCCCCGATCCTAGGGCCGCGCTGCCCGAGTCTTCCCCAAGTCCCGGGGCCGCGCTGCCCAAGACTCCCCGCGGTCCCTGGGCCGCGCTGCCCGAGTCTCCCTCCGATACCCGGGGCCGCTCTGCCCGAGTCTCCCTCCGATCCCCGGGGCCGCTCTGGCCGAGTCTCACCTCGGTCCCGGGGCCGCTCTGGCCGAGTCTCACCCCGGTCCCGGGGGCCGCTCTGGCCGAGTCTCCCCCGATCACGGGGCCGCGCTGCCCGTCTTCCCCCTGTCCCGCGGCCGCGTTGCCCGAGTCTCCCATTCAGGGGCCGCGCTGCCCGAGTCTCCCCGCGGTCCCGGGGCCGCGCTGCCCGTCTTCCCGCTGTCCCGGGGCCGCGCTGCACGAGTCTCCCCCGTTACGGGGCCGCGCTGCCCGAGTCTCCCACCGATCCCCGGGGCCGCGCTGCCCGAGTCTCCCCAAGTCCCAGGGCCGCGCTGCCCGTGTCTTCCCCCCGCCCCGGGGCCGCGCTGCCCGAGTCTCCCCTCACCGCCAGTCCTGGTGCCTCGCTGCCCGAATCTGCCCCCGGTCCCGGGGCCGAGCTGCGCGAGTCTCTCCCGTACCGGGGCCGCGCGGCCCGAATCTCCCGGGCCCTGGGCCGTGCTGCCGTGTCTGCCCCAAGTCCCGGGGCCGCGCTGCCCTAGTCTGCCCCCGATCCTTGGGCCGAGCTGCCCGAGTCTTCCCCAAGTCCCGGGCCGGCGCTGCCCGAGACTCCCCGCGGTCCCTGGGCCGCGCTGCCCGGGTTCTCTCCGATCCCGGGGCCGCGCTGCCCGTTTCTCCCCCACGGTCCCCGGGGCCGCGCTGCGTAATTCTACCCCGGTCCCTGGGCCGCGCTGCCCGAATCTCCCTCCGATACCCGGGGCCGCGCTGCCCGAGTCTCCCTCCGGTCCCGGGCAGCGCTGCCCTAGTCTCCCACCGGTCCATGGGGCGCGCTGCCCGAGACTCCCACCGGTCCCGGGGCCGCGCTGCCCGTTTTCACCCGGGCCCTGGGCCGCGCTGCCCGTCTCTCCCCCGGTCCCGGGGCCGCGCTGCCCAAGTCTCCCCAAAGTCCCGTGGCCGCGCTGCCCTAGTCTCCCCCCGATCCCGGGGCCGCGATGCCCGTCTCTCCCCCCGATCCCGGGCCCGCGCTGCCCGAGTTTTCCACCAACACCCGGGGCCGCGCTGCCCGTGTCTTCCCCCGGTCCCGGGGCCGCGTTGCCCGAGACTCCCCCCAGTCCCCGGGACTGTGCAGCCCGCGTCTCCCTCCGATCCCCGGGGCCGCGCTGTCCGAGTCTCCCTCCGATACCCGGGGCCGCGCTGCCCGAGTCTCCCCGCTGTCCCGGGGCCGCGCTGCCCGTCTTCACCCTGTCCCGCGGCCGCACTGCCCGAGTCTCCCCCGTTACGGGGCCGCGCTGCCCGAGTCTCCCTCCGATCCCGGGGCGGCGCTGCCCGAGTCTCCCCCAAGTCCCAGGGCCGCGCTGCCCGAATCTGCCCCCGGTCCCGGGGCCGTGCTGCCCGTGTCTGCCCCAAGTCCCGGGGCCGCGCTGCCCTAGTCTGCCCCCGATCCTAGGGCCGCGCTGCCCGAATCTGCCCCCGGTCCCGGGGCCGAGCTGCGCGAGTCTCTCCCGTTCCGGGGCCGCGCGGCCCGAATCTCCCGGGCCCTGGGCCGTGCTGCCCGTCTCTGCCCCAAGTCCCGGGGCCGCGCTGCCCTAGTCTGCCCCCGATCCTAGGGCCGCGCTGCCCGAGTCTTCCCCAAGTCCCGGGGCCGCGCTGCCCAAGACTCCCCGCGGTCCCTGGGCCGCGCTGCCCGAGTCTCCCTCCGATCCCGGGGCCGCGCTGCCCGTTTCTCCCCACGGTCCCCGGGGCCGCGCTGCGCAATTCTACCCCGGTCCCTGGGCCGCGCTGCCCGAATCTCCCTCCGATACCCGGGGCCGCTCTGCCCGAGTCTCCCTCCGATCCCCGGGGCCGCTCTGGCCGAGTCTCACCCCGGTCCCGGGGCCGCTCTGGCCGAGTCTCACCCGGGTACCGGGGCCGCTCTGGCCGAGTCTCCCCCGATCACGGGGCCGCGCTGCCCGTCTTCCCCCCTGTCCCGCGGCCGCGTTGCCCGAGTCTCCCGTTCAGGGGCCGCGCTGCCCGAGTCTCCCCCGCGGTCCCGGGGCCGCGCTGCCCGTCTTCCCCGCTGTCCCGGGGCCGCGCTGCACGAGTCTCCCCCGTTACGGGGCCGCGCTGCCCGAGTCTCCCACCGATCCCCGGGGCCGCGCTGCCCGAGTCTCCCCCAAGTCCCAGGGCCGCGCTGCCCGTGTCTTCCCCCCGCCCCGGGGCCGCGCTGCCCGAGTCTCCCCTCACCGCCAGTCCTGGTGCCGCGCTGCCCGAATCTGCCCCCGGTCCCGGGGCCGAGCTGCGCGAGTCTCTCCCGTTCCGGGGCCGCGCGGCCCGAATCTCCCGGGCCCTGGGCCGTGCTGCCCGTGTCTGCCCCAAGTCCCGGGGCCGCGCTGCCCGAGTCTCCCTCCCATACCCGGGGCCGCGCTGCCCGAGTCTCCCTCCGAACCCCGGGGCCGCGCTGCCCGAGTCTCCCCAAAGTCCCGGGGCCGCGCTGCCCGAGTCTCCCTCCGATCCCCGGGGCCGCTCTGGCCGAGTCTCCCCCGTTACGGGGCCGCTCTGCCCGAGTCTCTCACCGATCCCGGGGCGGCGCTGCCCGAGTCTCCCCCAAGTCCCAGGGCCGCGCTGCCCGAATCTGCCCCCGGTCCCGGGGCCGTGCTGCCCGTGTCTGCCCCAAGTCCCGGGGCCGCGCTGCCCTAGTCTGCCCCCGATCCTAGGGCCGCGCTGCCCGAATCTGCCCCCGGTCCCGGGGCCGAGCTGCGCGAGTCTCTCCCGTTCCGGGGGCCGCGCGGCCCGAATCTCCCGGGCCCTGGGCCGTGCTGCCCGTCTCTGCCCCAAGTCCCGGGGCCGCGCTGCCCTAGTCTGCCCCCGATCCTAGGGCCGCGCTGCCCGAGTCTTCCCCAAGTCCCGGGGCCGCGCTGCCCAAGACTCCCCGCGGTCCCTGGGCCGCGCTGCCCGAGTCTCCCTCCGATCCCGGGGCCGCGCTGCCCGTTTCTCCCCACGGTCCCCGGGGCCGCGCTGCGTAATTCTACCCCGGTCCCTGGGCCGCGCTGCCCGAATCTCCCTCCGATACCCGGGGCCGCTCTGCCCGAGTCTCCCTCCGATCCCCGGGGCCGCTCTGGCCGAGTCTCACCCCGGTCCCGGGGCCGTTCTGGCCGAGTCTCACCCCGGTCCCGGGGCCGCTCTGGCCGAGTCTCCCCCGATCACAGGGCCGCGCTGCCCGTCTTCCCCCTGTCCCGCGGCCGCGTTGCCCGAGTCTCCCGTTCAGGGGCCGCGCTGCCCGAGTCTCCCCGCGGTCCCGGGGCCGCGCTGCCCGTCTTCCCGCTGTCCCGGGGCCGCGCTGCACGAGTCTCCCCCCGTTACGGGGCCGCGCTGCCCGAGTCTCCCACCGATCCCCGGGGCCGCGCTGCCCGAGCCCCAAGTCCCAGGGCCGCGCTGCCCGTGTCTTCCCCCCGCCCCGGGGCCGCGCTGCCCGAGTCTCCCGTTCAGGGGCCGCGCTGCCCGAGTCTCCCCGCGGTCCCGGGGCCGCGCTGCCCGTCTTCCCGCTGTCCCGGGGCCGCGCTGCACGAGTCTCCCCCGTTACGGGGCCGCGCTGCCCGAGTCTCCCACCGATCCCCGGGGCCGCGCTGCCCGAGTCTCCCCCAAGTCCCAGGGCCGCGCTGCCCGTGTCTTCCCCCCGCCCCGGGGCCGCGCTGCCCGAGTCTCCCTCCGATCCCCGGGGCCGCTCTGGCCGAGTCTCCCCCGTTACGGGGCCGCTCTGCCCGAGTCTCTCACCGATCCCGGGGCGGCGCTGCCCGAGTCTCCCCCAAGTCCCAGGGCCGCGCTGCCCGAATCTGCCCCCGGTCCCGGGGCCGTGCTGCCCGTGTCTGCCCCAAGTCCCGGGGCCGCGCTGCCCTACTCTGCCCCCGATCCTAGGGCCGCGCTGCCCGAATCTGCCCCCGGTCCCGGGGCCGAGCTGCGCGAGTCTCTCCCGTTCCGGGGCCGCGCGGCCCAAATCTCCCGGGCCCTGGGCCGTGCTGCCCGTCTCTGCCCCAAGTCCCGGGGCCGCGCTGCCCTAGTCTGCCCCCGATCCTAGGGCCGCGCTGCCCGAGTCTTCCCCAAGTCCCGGGGGCCGCGCTGCCCAAGACTCCCCCGCGGTCCCTGGGCCGCGCTGCCCGAGTCTCCCTCCGATCCCGGGGCCGCGCTGCCCGTTTCTCCCCACGGTCCCCGGGGCCGCGCTGCGTAATTCTACCCCGGTCCCTGGGCCGCGCTGCCCGAATCTCCCTCCGATAGCCGGGGCCGCTCTGCCCGAGTCTCCCTCCGATCCCCGGGCCGCTCTGGCCGAGTCTCACCCCGGTCCCGGGGCCGGTCTGGCCGAGTCTCACCCCGGTCCCGGGGCCGCTCTGGCCGAGTCTCCCCCGATCACAGGGCCGCGCTGCCCGTCTTCCCCCTGTCCCGCGGCCGCGTTGCCCGAGTCTCCCGTTCAGGGGCCGCGCTGCCCGAGTCTCCCCGCGGTCCCGGGGCCGCGCTGCCCGTCTTCCCGCTGTCCCGGGGCCGCGCTGCACGAGTCTCCCCCGTTACGGGGCCGCGCTGCCCGAGTCTCCCACCGATCCCCGGGGCCGCGCTGCCCGAGCCCCAAGTCCCAGGGCCGCGCTGCCCGTGTCTTCCCCCCGCCCCGGGGCCGCGCTGCCCGAGTCTCCCGTTCAGGGGCCGCGCTGCCCGAGTCTCCCCGCGGTCCCGGGGCCGCGCTGCCCGTCTTCCCGCTGTCCCGGGGCCGCGCTGCACGAGTCTCCCCCGTTACGGGGCCGCGCTGCCCGAGTCTCCCACCGATCCCCGGGGCCGCGCTGCCCGAGTCTCCCCCAAGTCCCAGGGCCGCGCTGCCCGTGTCTTCCCCCCGCCCCGGGGCCGCGCTGCCCGAGTCTCCCCTCAACCGCCAGTCCTGGTGCCGCGCTGCCCGAATCTGCCCCCGGTCCCGGGGCCGAGCTGCGCGAGTCTCTCCCGTACCGGGGCCGCGCGGCCCGAATCTCCCGGGCCCTGGGCCGTGCTGCCCGTGTCTGCCCCAAGTCCCGGGGCCGCGCTGCCCTAGTCTGCCCCCGATCCTTGGGCCGCGCTGCCCGAGTCTTCCCCAAGTCCCGGGGCCGCGCTGCCCGAGACTCCCCCGCGGTCCCTGGGCCGCGCTGCCCGAGTCTCCCTCCGATCCCGGGGCCGCGCTGCCCGTTTCTCTCCCCACGGTCCCCCGGGGGCCGCGCTGCGTAATTCTACCCCGGTCCCTGGGCCGCGCTGCCCGAATCTCCCTCCGATACCCGGGGCCGCGCTGCCCGAGTCTCCCTCCGGTCCCGGGCAGCGCTGCCCTAGTCTCCCCCCCGATCCTGGGGCCACGCAGCCCGAACTCCCCCAAGTCCCGGGGCCCGCGCTGCCCAAGTCTCCCCCCGATCCCGGGGCCGCGCTACCCGTCTCTCCCCCCGATCCGGGCCCGCGCTGCCCGAGTTTTCCACCGATACCCGGGGTCGCGCTGCCCGTGTCTTCCCCGGTCCCGGGGCCGCGTTGCCCGAGACTCCCCCCAGTCCCCGGGACTGTACAGCCCGCGTCTCCCTCCGTTCCCCGGGGCCGCGGTGCCCGAGTCTCCCACCGATCCCCGGGGCCGCGCTGCCCGAGTCTCCCCCAAGTCCCAGGGCCGCGCTGCCCGTGTCTTCCCCCCGCCCCGGGGCCGCGCTGCCCGAGACTCCCCTCACCGCCAGTCCTGGTGCCGCGCTGCCCGAATCTGCCCCCGGTCCCGGGGCCGAGCTGCGCGAGTCTCTCCCGTTCCGGGGCCGCGCGGGCCCGAATCTCCCGGGCCCTGGGCCGTGCTGCCCGTGTCTGCCCCAAGTCCCGGGGCCGCGCTGCCCTAGTCTGCCCCCGATCCTAGGGCCGCGCTGCCCGAGTCTTCCCCAAGTCCCGGGGCCGCGCTGCCCGAGACTCCCCGCGGTCCCTGGGCCGCGCTGCCCGAGTCTCCCTCCGATCCCGGGGCCGCGCTGCCCGTTTCTCCCCACGGTCCCCGGGGCCGCGCTGCGTAATTCTACCCGGTCCCTGGGCCGCGCTGCCCGAATCTCCCTCCGATACCCGGGGCCGCGCTGCCCGAGTCTCCCTCCGGTCCCGGGCAGCGCTGCCCTAGTCTCCCCCCGATCCTGGGGCCACGCAGCCCGATCTCCCCCAAGTCCCGGGGCCGCGCTGCCCAAGTCTCCCCCCGATCCCGGGGCCGCGCTACCCGTCTCTCCCCCCGATCCCGGGCACGCGCTGCCCGAGTTTTCCACCGATACCCGGGGTCGCGCTGCCCGTGTCTTCCCCCGGTCCCGGGGCCGCGTTGCCCGAGACTCCCCCCAGTCCCCGGGACTGTACAGCCCGCGTCTCCCTCCGTTCCCCGGGGCCGCGGTGCCCGAGTCTCCCACCGATCCAAGGGGGCGCGCTGACCGAGTCTCCCCCAAGTCCCAGGGCCGCGCTGCCCGTGTCTTCCCCCCGCCCCGGGGCCGCGCTGCCCGAGTCTCCCCTCACCGCCAGTCCTGGTGCCGCGCTGCCCGAATCTGCCCCCGGTCCCGGGGCCGAGCTGCGCGAGTCTCTCCCGTTCCGGGGCCGCGCGGCGCGAATCTCCCGGGCCCTGGGCCGTGCTGCCCGTCTCTGCCCCAAGTCCCGGGGCCGCGCTGCCCTAGTCTGCCCCCGATCCTAGGGCCGCGCTGCCCGAGTCTTCCCCAAGTCCCGGGGCCGCGCTGCCCAAGACTCCCCGCGGTCCCTGGGCCGCGCTGCCCGAGTCTCCCTCCGATCCCGGGGCCGCGCTGCCCGTTTCTCCCCCACGGTCCCCGGGGCCGCGCTGCGTAATTCTACCCCGGTCGCCGCGCTGCCCGAATCTCCCTCCGATACCCGGGGCCGCTCTGCCCGAGTCTCCCTCCGATCCCCGGGGCCGCTCTGGCCGAGTCTCACCCCGGTCCGGGGCCGGTCTGGCCGAGTCTCACCCCGGTCCCGGGGCCGCTCTGGCCGAGTCTCCCCCGATCACAGGGCCGCGCTGCCCGTCTTCCCCCTGTCCCGCGGCCGCGTTGCCCGAGTCTCCCGTTCAGGGGCCGCGCTGCCCGAGTCTCCCCGCGGTCCCGGGGCCGCGCTGCCCGTCTTCCCGCTGTCCCGGGGCCGCGCTGCACGAGTCTCCCCCGTTACGGGGCCGCGCTGCCCGAGTCTCCCACCGATCCCCGGGGCCGCGCTGCCCGAGCCCCAAGTCCCAGGGCCGCGCTGCCCGTGTCTTCCCCCCGCCCCGGGGCCGCGCTGCCCGAGTCTCCCGTTCAGGGGCCGCGCTGCCCGAGTCTCCCCGCGGTCCCGGGGCCGCGCTGCCCGTCTTCCCGCTGTCCCGGGGCCGCGCTGCACGAGTCTCCCCCGTTACGGGGCCGCGCTGCCCGAGTCTCCCACCGATCCCCGGGGCCGCGCTGCCCGAGTCTCCCCCAAGTCCCAGGGCCGCGCTGCCCGTGTCTTCCCCCCGCCCCGGGGCCGCGCTGCCCGAGTCTCCCCTCACCGCCAGTCCTGGTGCCGCGCTGCCCGAATCTGCCCCCGGTCCCGGGGCCGAGCTGCGCGAGTCTCTCCCGTACCGGGGCCGCGCGGCCCGAATCTCCCGGGCCCTGGGCCGTGCTGCCCGTGTCTGCCCCAAGTCCCGGGGCCGCGCTGCCCTAGTCTGCCCCCGATCCTTGGGCCGCGCTGCCCGAGTCTTCCCCAAGGCCCGGGGCCGCGCTGCCCGAGACTCCCCGCGGTCCCTGGGCCGCGCTGCCCGAGTCTCCCTCCGATCCCGGGGCCGCGCTGCCCGTTTCTCCCCACGGTCCCCGGGGCCGCGCTGCGTAATTCTACCCCCGGTCCCTGGGCCGCGCTGCCCGAATCTCCCTCCGATACCCGGGGCCGCGCTGCCCGAGTCTCCCTCCGGTCCCGGGCAGCGCTGCCCTAGTCTCCCCCCGATCCTGGGGCCACGCAGCCCGAACTCCCCCAAGTCCCGGGCCGCGCTGCCCAAGTCTCCCCCCGATCCCGGGCCGCGCTACCCGTCTCTCCCCCCGATCCCGGGCCCGCGCTGCCCGAGTTTTCCACCGATACCCGGGGTCGCGCTGCCCGTGTCTTCCCCCGGTCCCGGGGCCGCGTTGCCCGAGACTCCCCCAGTCCCCGGGACTGTACAGCCCGCGTCTCCCTCCGTTCCCCGGGGCCGCGGTGCCGAGTCTCCCACCGATCCCCGGGGCCGCGCTGCCCGAGTCTCCCCCAAGTCCCAGGGCCGCGCTGCCCGTGTCTTCCCCCCGCCCGGGGCCGCGCTGCCCGAGTCTCCCCTCACCGCCAGTCCTGGTGCCGCGCTGCCCGAATCTGCCCCCGGTCCCGGGGCCGAGCTGCGCGAGTCTCTCCCGTTCCGGGCCGCGCGGCCCGAATCTCCCGGGCCCTGGGCCGTGCTGCCCGTGTCTGCCCCAAGTCCCGGGGCCGCGCTGCCCTAGTCTGCCCCCGATCCTAGGGCCGCGCTGCCCGAGTCTTCCCCAAGTCCCGGGGCCGCGCTGCCCGAGACTCCCCGCGGTCCCTGGGCCGCGCTGCCCGAGTCTCCCTCCGATCCCGGGGCCGCGCTGCCCGTTTCTTCCCCACGGTCCCCGGGGCCGCGCTGCGTAATTCTACCCCGGTCCCTGGGCCGCGCTGCCCGAATCTCCCTCCGATACCCGGGGCCGCGCTGCCCGAGTCTCCCTCCGGTCCCGGGCAGCGCTGCCCTAGTCTCCCCCCGATCCTGGGGCCACGCAGCCCGATCTCCCCAAGTCCCGGGGCCGCGCTGCCCAAGTCTCCCCCCGATCCCGGGGCCGCGCTACCCGTCTCTCCCCCCGATCCCGGGCACGCGCTGCCCGAGTTTTCCACCGATACCCGGGGTCGCGCTGCCCGTGTCTTCCCCCGGTCCCGGGGCCGCGTTGCCCGAGACTCCCCCCAGTCCCCGGGACTGTGCAGCCCGCGTCTCCCTCCGATCCCCGGGGCCGCGCTGTCCGAGTCTCCCTCCGATACCCGGGGCCGCGCTGCCCGAGTCTCCCCGCTGTCCCGGGGCCGCGCTGCCCGTCTTCACCCTGTCCCGCGGCCGCACTGCCCGAGTCTCCCCCGTTACGGGGCCGCGCTGCCCGAGTCTCCCTCCGATCCCGGGGCGGCGCTGCCCGAGTCTCCCCCAAGTCCCAGGGCCGCGCTGCCCGAATCTGCCCCGGTCCCGGGGCCGTGCTGCCCGTGTCTGCCCCAAGTCCCGGGGCCGCGCTGCCCTAGTCTGCCCCCGATCCTAGGGCCGCGCTGCCCGAATCTGCCCCCGGTCCCGGGGCCGAGCTGCGCGAGTCTCTCCCGTTCCGGGGCCGCGCGGCCCGAATCTCCCGGGCCCTGGGCCGTGCTGCCCGTCTCTGCCCCAAGTCCCGGGGCCGCGCTGCCCTAGTCTGCCCCCGATCCTAGGGCCGCGCTGCCCGAGTCTTCCCCAAGTCCCGGGGCCGCGCTGCCCAAGACTCCCCGCGGTCCCTGGGCCGCGCTGCCCGAGTCTCCCTCCGATCCCGGGGCCGCGCTGCCCGTTTCTCCCCACGGTCCCCGGGGCCGCGCTGCGCAATTCTACCCCGGTCCCTGGGCCGCGCTGCCCGAATCTCCCTCCGATACCCGGGGCCGCTCTGCCCGAGTCTCCCTCCGATCCCGGGGCCGCTCTGGCCGAGTCTCACCCCGGTCCCGGGGCCGCTCTGGCCGAGTCTCACCCCGGTACCGGGCCGCTCTGGCCGAGTCTCCCCCGATCACGGGGCCGCGCTGCCCGTCTTCCCCCTGTCCCGCGGCCGCGTTGCCCGAGTCTCCCGTTCAGGGGCCGCGCTGCCCGAGTCTCCCCGCGGTCCCGGGGCCGCGCTGCCCGTCTTCCCGCTGTCCCGGGGCCGCGCTGCACGAGTCTCCCCCGTTACGGGGCCGCGCTGCCCGAGTCTCCCACCGATCCCCGGGGCCGCGCTGCCGAGTCTCCCCAAGTCCCAGGGCCGCGCTGCCCGTGTCTTCCCCCCGCCCCGGGGCCCGCGCTGCCCGAGTCTCCCCTCACCGCCAGTCCTGGTGCCGCGCTGCCCGAATCTGCCCCCGGTCCGGGGCCGAGCTGCGCGAGTCTCTCCCGTTCCGGGGCCGCGCGGCCCGAATCTCCCGGGCCCTGGGCCGTGCTGCCCGTGTCTGCCCCAAGTCCCGGGGCCGCGCGGCCCGAGTCTCCCTCCCATACCCGGGGCCGCGCTGCCCGAGTCTCCCTCCGAACCCCGGGGCCGCGCTGCCCGAGTCTCCCCAAAGTCCCGGGCCGCGCTGCCCGAGTCTCCCTCCGATCCCCGGGGCCGCTCTGGCCGAGTCTCCCCCGTTACGGGGCCGCTCTGCCCGAGTCTCTCACCGATCCCGGGGCGGCGCTGCCCGAGTCTCCCCCAAGTCCCAGGGCCGCGCTGCCCGAATCTGCCCCCGGTCCCGGGGCCGTGCTGCCCGTGTCTGCCCCAAGTCCCGGGGCCGCGCTGCCCTAGTCTGCCCCCGATCCTAGGGCCGCGCTGCCCGAATCTGCCCCCGGTCCCGGGGCCGAGCTGCGCGAGTCTCTCCCGTTCCGGGGCCGCGCGGCCCGAATCTCCCGGGCCCTGGGCCGTGCTGCCCCGTCTCTGCCCCAAGTCCCGGGGCCGCGCTGCCCTAGTCTGCCCCCGATCCTAGGGCCGCGCTGCCCGAGTCTTCCCCAAGTCCCGGGGCCGCGCTGCCCAAGACTCCCCGCGGTCCCTGGGCCGCGCTGCCCGAGTCTCCCTCCGATCCCGGGGCCGCGCTGCCCGTTTCTCCCCCACGGTCCCCGGGGCCGCGCTGCGTAATTCTACCCCGGTCCCTGGGCCGCGCTGCCCGAATCTCCCTCCGATACCCGGGGCCGCTCTGCCCGAGTCTCCCTCCGATCCCGGGGCCGCTCTGGCCGAGTCTCACCCCGGTCCCGGGGCCGGTCTGGCCGAGTCTCACCCCGGTCCCGGGGCCGCTCTGGCCGAGTCTCCCCCGATCACAGGGCCGCGCTGCCCGTCTTCCCCCCTGTCCCGCGGCCGCGTTGCCCGAGTCTCCCGTTCAGGGGCCGCGCTGCCCGAGTCTCCCCGCGGTCCCGGGGCCGCGCTGCCCGTCTTCCCGCTGTCCCGGGGCCGCGCTGCACGAGTCTCCCCCGTTACGGGGCCGCGCTGCCCGAGTCTCCCACCGATCCCCGGGGCCGCGCTGCCCGAGCCCCAAGTCCCAGGGCCGCGCTGCCCGTGTCTTCCCCCCGCCCCGGGGCCGCGCTGCCCGAGTCTCCCGTTCAGGGGCCGCGCTGCCGAGTCTCCCCGCGGTCCCGGGGCCGCGCTGCCCGTCTTCCCGCTGTCCCGGGGCCGCGCTGCACGAGTCTCCCCCGTTACGGGGCCGCGCTGCCCGAGTCTCCCACCGATCCCCGGGGCCGCGCTGCCCGAGTCTCCCCCAAGTCCCAGGGCCGCGCTGCCCGTGTCTTCCCCCCGCCCCGGGGCCGCGCTGCCCGAGTCTCACCCCGGTCCCGGGGCCGGTCTGGCCGAGTCTCACCCCGGTCCCGGGGCCGCTCTGGCCGAGTCTCCCCCGATCACAGGGCCGCGCTGCCCGTCTTCCCCCTGTCCCGCGGCCGCGTTGCCCGAGTCTCCCGTTCAGGGCCGCGCTGCCCGAGTCTCCCCGCGGTCCCGGGCCGCGCTGCCCGTCTTCCCGCTGTCCCGGGGCCGCGCTGCACGAGTCTCCCCCGTTACGGGGCCGCGCTGCCCGAGTCTCCCACCGATCCCCGGGGCCGCGCTGCCCGAGCCCCAAGTCCCAGGGCCGCGCTGCCCGTGTCTTCCCCCGCCCCGGGGCCGCGCTGCCCGAGTCTCCCGTTCAGGGGCCGCGCTGCCCGAGTCTCCCCGCGGTCCCGGGGCCGCGCTGCCCGTCTTCCCGCTGTCCCGGGGCCGCGCTGCACGAGTCTCCCCCGTTACGGGGCCGCGCTGCCCGAGTCTCCCACCGATCCCCGGGGCCGCGCTGCCCGAGTCTCCCCCAAGTCCCAGGGCCGCGCTGCCCGTGTCTTCCCCCCGCCCCGGGGCCGCGCTGCCCGAGTCTCCCCTCACCGCCAGTCCTGGTGCCGCGCTGCCCGAATCTGCCCCCGGTCCCGGGGCCGAGCTGCGCGAGTCTCTCCCGTACCGGGGCCGCGCGGCCCGAATCTCCCGGGCCCTGGGCCGTGCTGCCCGTGTCTGCCCCAAGTCCCGGGGCCGCGCTGCCCTAGTCTGCCCCCGATCCTTGGGCCGCGCTGCCGAGTCTTCCCCAAGTCCCGGGGCCGCGCTGCCCGAGACTCCCCGCGGTCTCTGGGCCGCGCTGCCCGAGTCTCCCTCCGATCCGGGGCCGCGCTGCCCGTTTCTCCCCACGGTCCCCGGGGCCGCGCTGCGTAATTCTACCCCGGTCCCTGGGCCGCGCTGCCCGAATCTCCCTCCGATACCCGGGGCCGCGCTGCCCGAGTCTCCCTCCGGTCCCGGGCAGCGCTGCCCTAGTCTCCCCCGATCCTGGGGCCACGCAGCCCGAACTCCCCCAAGTCCGGGGCCGCGCTGCCCAAGTCTCCCCCCGATCCCGGGCCGCGCTACCCGTCTCTCCCCCCGATCCCGGGCCCGCGCTGCCCGAGTTTTCCACCGATACCCGGGGTCGCGCTGCCCGTGTCTTCCCCCGGTCCCGGGGCCGCGTTGCCCGAGACTCCCCCCAGTCCCCGGGACTGTACAGCCCGCGTCTCCTCCGTTCCCCGGGGCCGCGGTGCCCGAGTCTCCCACCGATCCCCGGGGCCGCGCTGCCCGAGTCTCCCCCAAGTCCCAGGGCCGCGCTGCCCGTGTCTTCCCCCCGCCCCGGGGCCGCGCTGCCCGAGTCTCCCCTCACCGCCAGTCCCTGGGCCGCGCTAGCCCGAATCTGCCCCCCGGTCCCGGGGG